>NC_087222.1:22448722-22466622 GCF_015104395.2 Macrobrachium nipponense
TATATTAAAAAATTCTTCTCATTGTCCTTTTATAATTTAGACTTGCTGTCCACTGGGAATGTTTAAAAAAACTTGTTTTTATGCTTAAGTCTATGGAATACTGTATATTTTTTTTATTTTTAAAGGATTTCTATATATATATATATATATATATATATATATATATATATATATATATATATATATATATATATATATTATACAGAAATCCTTTAAAAATAAAAATTATACAGTATTTTATAGACTTAAGCTTAAAAACAAGTTTTTTTAAAACATTCCCAGTGGACAACGAGTATATATATATATATATATATATATATATATATATATATATATATATATATATATATATATATATATATATATATATATATATATATATATACACTATTTTCATAATGAATAGAAAGGTGTTTGTTGTAAAATAAATGGTTTTCTAGGCTTCCTGATCACACTGTTCAGTAACTGAGACAGCAGACGAATTTCCGACGGGACGAGAACGACAGTAATTCATTCAAAACTGGATTGATGTGGAAGTGGAAGTGGAGACCAATCAAGTGGGAGGAATGAAGTGTGAGGAGAGAGAGAGAGAGAGAGAGAGCAGTTGTGAAGAAGACTAGAGCAAATCGGGAGGCATCAGAAGAATTGGGGAAATCAGCCTTCAAAACGCCAATGGAAACATAGAGGGAGATTGATGATGCTCATTTCGCTTCTTTATCTAACTTTCTTCCGTCTGGCTTCTTTTCTTCAGCTTTTAATTTGTATATTAATCAACGCCAATTATTGGAAGCATCATTTCCTTTGATAAACTTATTTTCAGCTCGAAATAAGGAGAAAATACGCCTTCAAATATGTCAATTGAAATAGCAGGTTTACGCTTATTTCGCTTTATTCAGTTAACCTTAAAACGGGCCATTTTCAGCTTTTAATTACTGTAGAATTGTTCCTTAATAATTTATGTAGATTATAGTAGCGTAAGTTCCTTCATGTAGTAAGGGTTTTTAACTTTGAAATACAGAAACTATCATCAAAACGAGAGAGAGAGAGAGAAGATATTCCTGCCCAATACACAAATGAGTTTCAGGTGTACAACAATTTTAGCTTTATACATAAATTTAGACACATTCAACTGTCCTGCCACAGGCCAAACGTCTTAATTCTAATGTTCCTGTTAATATCAACGAAACTAGTTGAAGGTCAAGTATGCCAGAGCAAGAGGGAAGACCACAGGAAGTCCAGGAACCAGCAGGCGACGGGAGAAACAGTACAGTGTCCATCATGCAAGTTTAATGACAGGTAGTAAGTAACAGTTTTGTTGCCACAGAACCTCCATGCATATGTCAGTTATTATGTAGTCATCTTAAAAGGACTTTAATCTTGAACTGTTCAAAGTATGTTGAAACCCATCAGAAAAAACTTCTCTACAATAATTGCCTACTTTGGTTAGGCCCTCCGTTCCATCCAACTTAACAAGAGGGCAGTAATATGGCTTTGTAATAGGTACCTGATTCCAACGCTTGACCTTCCACACAGCTTTGTTCACGAAGACCACCTAGACCGGTGACACTAGTGGTTAAATGAAAGTTAGGACAGTAAAACTAAAGTCTCAACATTTAGTTATTCAGTAAATTAGCATGTCAATATCCACTAGTAATTATATTTACCACCTACAATGTTCATTCATTACTGAAGTTCTGAAACAAAGTGACAAGGGTTGCCTTTGTCACCTGTATGGCAAGGGATTATAAGTAGCTTTAAATGTTATAAGTGTAATAACCACAAAAACTTAAAATCTCTGACGAGATACAACTTGGTTTAATCTAGACATTCGGATCAGGTCTCCAGGGGTCTAGAATTATTTGTGACTTATTACTGCATGTGGAGTCTGCTGTTAATATGCCTTCAACCATACCTTCAGTTATTTGGGATAATAGTAGGTACTTCGACTAGCCATTGATAACTTCCCCCTCCACTCAAGTGTCAAGATAATAGTTTAGATATTTTCCCCACACTTCATTATGCAGAAACCAACCTTCAAGATAAACTCAGTTTTCGAGAGGTCTTCAGGTAAAAGAATAAGTCTTCCTCTGATGAATTGATTGGAGTAATACAGAGACTGCGTGATCAGCCACCAGACTTCTCGGCTTTTCCGAATGAAGAAAGAAACATAACACCACACCTAATCAAGTTGGGATGAATCTGAAAGTTAAGAGACAGTAAGGCAAAATATGCAGTGGGTTTGTCTTATTGTCAGGGACATCCCCTTGCTAGAGAAAGGGGCAGTTGCTTCTAAACTCTATAAAGATAAATAGAATGGTTGCTCCATTGCAAAACTTCCTTGCATGGGTCGACAGTTCCAACACATGATGGCCGGATCCACTCTCGCCCGAAGGAGGAGAAGGATGAAGGGGCGGAGAAGAAATCCCAGTCACTCCATCATTCATTCCCCCGTCTCCACAACTGCACATCTAAGGCGAGATGCAACCTTGTCCCAATAAAAGAGCTGGGTTAGCTACACAGTTTGATGAGCAGCCACCACAGATCCAAAGGAGAAGTTAGTACAGTCATTTCTTTTGGAGGTTAACCACCAGCTACAGAAACAGTTAGACTTGCAGTTTGAATTAAGAGGTGAGGTTATCACATTTTAAACCTCTCCCTCATAGCAGGATGTGTTTGTTGGTTTTGTTATATTCTGTTTTTATTCAGACTTTAAACTGATTCACTTTATAAAAAAAATAATCCTGCAAAGTGAATAGTATAGTCACCTTTACAGTTCGCCAAAGGGCAGCTTTTATGTGAATGAAGTTGGTGCATTGGGACCACAAGGAAAGATGCACTTCAGTTGGGAAGAGGTGCACTGGGACCAGATACTCGGTGCATTCAGACCACATCATGGTGCTTTCATTCACTTTTGGCAGTGATGAATATTATTCGGATATTTTTTAAGTTTTAATGGGGCAAATGAAAAATTGTATTGATTTATAATTTTTTTTTTATTATTTATCAATATTTTCAATTTTTAGACAATGAAATAAAAAAAAGAGGTTTAATCTAATCAGAATAACACATCATTTTAGTCATTTACATAACTAGTCTAGTCTAAACACTTCAGACTGGTTAACCTAAAACAAAATACTATACAGTCCACTGTAGTATTTAGTGAGCTGATACAAGGAATTATGATTTACTTACAAATGCTGTAGCACAATCTTTGTAGAAGATTAAAACCAAAAACATATAAAAAAATAATCATATAAAAAATGCACCAAAATTTCATTGAAGTTTAATGAAGATATCAATCCTTTCTATTTCCATTAAGAATAACATTTCATGGTAATATTCAAGCTTACAACTACATATACAAGTGCATATATGCACAATGCTGAATAACAAAAGGAAGAAAACTTCGTGTCAGCCAAAGACAATACTAATTCTTTATTTGGAAATCATACAAAAAATACACAGGAACAAGAAAAGTGGAGAAGGCAAATGAAAGTTTCTTAACCTAGCACTGTACAGTGTTCATTTAAAACAATTGTAAGAAAAAAAAAACAGTCATTTATTTTACCTTTGCATAAAGGTTACACGACCATTTTGCATCAAATTCACTCTGGCCAAAATACTTTGGCTCTGGCTTGACTTCTAATAAAGACTCTGCAAATGAAGAGCCTTCATCTGCATTTTCACTCAGACCCTCCTCCAGATTCTCCTTCTCTTCTTTGAGTAACAACAATGATGATGGTTATGAATTGGATCATAAAAATATAAATATGGTTTTTCTTTTTATCTTCCCTTAGGTTGCTGTTGCCTTTTTTTCTATAGATTTTGCTGACAAGTTCACAATAATTATCTCCACATCAAGTGCAACTTACTTTGGGGTGCAAAACATTAACAAATCTGTCAGTGCAACTGAACATCCTCTATGATGGGTGACTTTGCTTGTGCATTTTAACACCTGAAGAACAGTCTGGCATTCAGAACCAATGACTGTGATTTGCAGAATACAAGACAAAAGTACAACAGGCAGTGTAAAACAACAATATCTATCCTCCATGAGTGCTCACTTATGTTATGAATCTACAAAAGAGAAACTGTTTCTACACTGTGTGGAAGAATGACGTCTTTCTTCTGAGTTAACACATTCATTCTAAGATGAACCTAATGAAAAAACCTAATGAAAAAGAACTCTTGGAAACCAAGTGCAGATACAGGATATGACTTCTTTCTAGCATGAGTTTTCATATACCTGTTGAGACACCTTCATTCAAAACAGATGCAGGAGTCAAGTTAAATAAAATCACGTAATAAAAACTACTTGGACAGAGATCAAGTAAAGAGTTTCTGTCTAGTGTGAATTCTCGTGTCTTTTGAGAGGACTTGGTTGAGAAAAACTTCTTAGACATGTAGAGCAACAATGTGGTTTCTCTCTGGCTTATGTTATTCTTAATTTTCTATTTATATCAGGGGTGCAATTGGCTCCAGCCTGGGGTCTATGATTGCACCTTCATATCCACTAGCCTTATATCCAAGGGCTTGTTTCAAGCTGTTTACCACTGCTTTGAAGGCAGCAATCTGCGCCTCATTTATACTGGGCAACTTCGTATAACCTGAAGATATTTTCTCCGGTTTATCTTTATAAGTCCTGTTGCTCCTACCACCAAAGGTATTGTTTTTTTCTATTTCCTTCAGTTCCCATGTGCTTTTCAGGTCATTCTTCAGGTCTTGGCATTTTGTTATTTTATGCCTTTAAGCTCTATTGAGGCCAAAGTCACTGGGTACTGTCACATTTATAATCTTTGCTGTTTATTCCTCATTGTTCCAGATGACAATAGCAGGTCTTATAGCACCTCCTTCTATATATCTTCCTGTTGGAGGTGATTGGATGTGTGCTCCCACACTTTTTCTTTCACTTCAGTTCTATATTCTTTACATATTTTCCAATGTATATATTTACAGATCTTGTTGTGGCGGGCTGTGTAGTGACCATCTGCAAGCAGGGTTTGACAGGCTGATATCAGATGATTCGCACTCTCATCCACTGCATGACAAAACCTACACTGGTCATTTGCTGATATACCCGCCATTTTCTTGAAGCTGTTTGTCAGGAGGCCTTGATCTTTATGCTCCTATTATCAGTCTTTCTCTATCATAACCTAGATCTCCATTTCTTGTCCATCTGAGTGACTCTTCTTTGTCTATGTAACTTTTTTCCAGTTCATCTTGAAATCTTCCTGCCCTTCCCTGGTCTTTCCACCTTTCCTTTCTAAGTTTCTCCTCTCTGTGACTGTATTTCTGCTTGGTCTTCCTGGCTATCATTTTTGCTGGAGTCTGTTCAGTACCCTCTGCCTTCTAGCAGATCTCCTGCAAAGTTCTTAGCCTGTTTTGTTATTGATGTTAGTTGGCTCAGGGCTCCATTATGGTGTTGGGCAACCTTTTTGATGTTTTCATCCTCAGAGCTTTTTAAGTACTACCCTTGACCTATTATTGCTGCTCTGTAGGCCTGGTTGATCTCAGCCAGGCCTAATCCACCTTCTCTGTGAGGGAGGTATATTATGTCCATACACTGGTCTCTGTATGTGACTTAATGTAGGGTGAGAATCTTTTAATATCCATCCTGTCTAACTCACCTTGTGGCCAATCTATAATGCCAAAACTACATGTCACCAATAGTATTGCTAGCTGGTTTATGACAGTGATCGTGTTCTTTGGTGTTAATTCTTTAAGTGGCTGATGTATTCTTTCTTTATCTTTTCTCTCACTTTCTTGTGTTCTATACCAGTGATTTCTTCTATTCCCAATTACTCCTCTGCCTGGTCTTCAACAGATATGCCTTCCTCTACCTTTATACCTTCTGATGTTACTCTCTTCCCTCTCTTTATTGTACTCGTGGCACTCTTGTCCAACCGAAATTCCATGCAGGTGTCATTTGAGAATTGGTGTATTTTTTCGTTATTTACCTTATTTTCTTGAGCAGATTTTGTGAGTGATTTTGATCTCTCATATAGTTGGTCATTTGAGAGATCTCTGCCTTAACTGGTTTATTTTATCATGTTGTTTCTTTTTCCTCTCCAGTATGCAACCTCATATGACGTGTAAGACTCTGTTTGTGGGAAAATGCTTTCCCACATTCCTTGCATATATATGGCTTCTCTCCAGTATGGATTCTCATATGAAGTGTAAGACTTGGTTTCTGGGAAAATGCTTTCCCACACTCGTTGCATATAAATGGATTCTCTCCAGTGTGGATTCTCATATGAAGTGTAAGATTTGATTTCTTGGAAAATGCTTTCCCACATTCCTTGCATATGAATGGTTTCTCTCCAGTGTGGATTCTCATATGAACTGTAATACCTGATTTCTGTGAAAATGATTTCCCACATTCCTTGCATATGAATAGCTTCTCTCCCGTATGGATTCTCATATGTCTTGTAAGATTTGATTTCTTGGGAAATGATTTCCCACATTCGTTGCACATATATGGCTTTTCTCCAGTATGAAATCTCATATGATGTATAAGACTAGATTTCTGGGGAAATGCTTTCCCACATTCGTTGCACATATATGGCTTCTCTCCAGTATGAAATCTCATATGATGTATAAGACTTGATTTCTGGGAAAATGATTTCCCACATTCTTTGCACATAAATGGTTTCTCTCCAGTATGCAATCTCATATGAAGTGTAAGATTTGATTTCTGGGAAAATGCTTTCTCACATTCGTTGCACATGAATGGCTTCTCTCCAGTGTGGACTCTCATATGAACTATAAGATGATGTTTCTGGGACAATGCTTTCCCACAGTCATTGCACATGAATTTCTCTCTGGTAGGATTTGTGATATCATTTGTAAGATTAATTTTCTTATAAAATGCTTTCCCACAGTCAGTTGATCTGAAAAGCTTCTCTCCATTGTGACTATTTCTTCTTTCTTGTTTTACTTCCATTTTGCAAGTTTGTGGATGTTTTTCACTCACTGTTGAATTAATTTTATATGAATATTTATCATCTTCATTAGACTCACAGAATTCCTCTGGCTCTATTTTGATGTCCATCAATGGATCCAGAGACAAAAAGTCTTCATCACTGGTTCCACTAAAGGCAGCCAAGTTGCTGTTTTCTTGATTTATGGAAGGTAGTGATAATGCACCTTCAGTTTCACTTTTCAAAGGAAATTCTAAAGAATGTCCTGGATTCATTTTAGCCTTTTTTCCTGTCCTGTTCCGTAATGACAATGTGTTCAATTCACAACTCTTAACACACAATTGTTTACAAATAATTACCGAATAAATCTGTTAAAAATTAAGTACAATAACTTGAAGGACTACAACCCGATGTCACTGCTGATGTATGAATCTAATATTCAATACAAATTTTACTTGTTGTTTAAATTTGTTAAATACACGTACAATAATTCACTGTTGTCTCATACACTTTAAGAGTTGCTATTAGTAATATTCCATGTAGTACGAATAAACAACATGCATTCCCAAAGTCCTGATGCTAATCAAAACTGTCGAAGGTAGGAAGGTTCTTCTGAGGGAGAATCTGAAATCAAACAATGCAACACAGAGTTAGGAAACATAATGCCAGAACTGAAGCGGCAAAATAATAAATCAAATTCAATTCAGGTTCCCATAAAGGTCTCAGGCCGATTAACAAAGCATGCATTTGATTGTTCTATCCAAACATGAATACAATCCTACCAAATGTTGTCCAGACACAGCATCAAAACATTCCTGAGGCAACAATGCAACAATAGATTGACAGTTAATATTGATGCCCACCACCTCACATCTGTAAACCTTCTTAGCTTGACATTACAATACAAATTGCTTATGAACATATCTTATCAACAAATCAAAAGCCAAGAATAGCAAATGCTAGAGACCAGCATAAGAGTTTTGTGGGGTAACAGCAGGAAGGGCACAGTACACAGCAAATGCTTAATTATATGTGATCCAGCTATACATAACACCATATTATCCACAGATGCAGCAGATAATAATAATAAAAAAAATAGTAAGGGTCAATTGAGTAGTAATTTGAAGAGATGAAAGTTTTCAAATTAGTTCCACTGATTGTTATTGTGGATACAATACAAGATTAGCAATTATGACCAGCAACACTGATGACGGTCTTGGAAGTTATGTGCTGCTACATTTCTTAAAATATGACATTGTTTTCAGAACTAAACGAATCAGAGCTTTTTATGAAGGAGTATCTTTCAGTGCATGTTGGAAATGGGTTAACTGGTGGTTAAGAAGAGTGAGCAAGGGAATTCCCCTCACTCATATGACATCAATGAACACTTCTTGTTTTGGCTTGATGAACAAAGAGGGGAGGCTGTGATGGTAGATGATATAAGGTTTTGGTTTGCATACCTATGAAAATTTCATATTACAGCATTTCCTCGATTAGTGTATCTGCATATGCATGGCTTGCGACTTGGCAATATATTCACATTTAACTCCAGCCCTACCAAAATCTACATGAATGTATGCATACATAAATAAAAATGAATACATTAAAAAGTCTTTTTGGTTTTCAATGCTACAAAAGTGGAATGATTACAATTTTTTAAAGTACTTTGTATTTTTCCTAATATACAAACCTGAAGGTCTTTACATATGGCTATAATTGCAGTGCAATTGTTCCTAAACAAATAGAATCCTACGGTCTTTACATATGGAGAATTACTTGTTGGTGGAAGGATTCTGAGTAAATCTCTGAAGTAACTGGTACCTCAATTCACCAGGGCCTCCTTCCTAGTCATGTAGAGCAGAGGAAGGAGTCCCGTGCATCTGACATGTTGAACTTATGTTATGTCAGCTGTCAGACTTCTAGGCCTTTCAAATTAATGGGCATGTAATGTAAGCTTCATTGATTCAAAAAGGTTTTTGAGGAACCTATAGTGTTTTGGTTTTTTGTCAGTCCCTCTCTCCCTTTGCTAGAGAGAGGGGATGGACATTCATCTATTAATCTACAGAATTCTAGATTATAGACAGGGCACAGTACTTAGTTATGTAGCTCACCTGCATCACACACCCATTTAGCATGTAATGGTTTGCCAACCTTCCCTCTGCCCTACAGGCGAGGAAGGGTATAAAAAGAGAAAGGGAGGAGGAGGCCAGTCACTCACTCACACTCTCTCTTTGTAACTCAGAACACCTTAGGCGAGATGCTACCTGTCCCTCTAGGGGAGCTGGGTGAGCTACACAAGTTGTTGAGCAGCCACCACAGGAAGGAAAATGTGTCCATGGACCCATGGGCAACGTCCCGAAGGTAGAGGGATGTGAATGTAGTCTTTCATGAACAAACTCCCACTCTTAGTACTATTAGAACCGACAGGTTCTTCCAGAATACGAGGGGCAGACCATGCCCCCAACCCTCTAAGCTCTTACTCAGAAAGTACTCTTATCCACCTTGTCAGAAGTAGAGTATGCTCCCTTGATTTTCTCACGACTCCAGAAAGAAACCATTTTCTTGGACTCCTCTTCCTTGGTCGAGCCAGTACTAACAAAGCGTCATCGACATTGAGGACGGAGATGTCAAAACCTCTTTAGATAGCACCACAACACTCGAACTGGACACAGTAGCATATTGTCTTGATCACTACCAGCAAAGTCCTCTATGAAGGGGATAAAAAAGAACTTGAATCTGGTGTCAGGGACCGACGGATTCTGAGTCTTTGCTACGAATTCTGGGACAAACTAGAGCAGGGGTTCTCAAAGTGGTCGATATCGACCCCCAAGGGTCAATAGGACCGGGTCGATGAATAGTCAGGGGGTCAAAAGGGTCGATGAATAACTAACGGGTCAGCGAATTACATTACATATACTCATATATCTAAAGTTCTGAATATATTTTCTTACAAGGAGTTATATTTTTATCATACTGCATGTCAAGTACTAAACTAATAATTCTCAAATTGGATTTGACATTAGTGTATTTTTCTTTTTTCTTTTTTTGAATTATTTAATGCTAGTCTAGGGGGTCGATAGAAAAATTAAAACTTCATTGGGGTCGAGGAGTTAAGGAGTTTGAGAACCCCTGAACTAGAGCGTGACAGATCCTCATCCCTTCAAGTGTTCAACATCGAAGGAAAGTCCACGATGTTCACAAAATCTCTTTGTCAATGCCAGGGTAAGCAAGAACACAATCTTGAAGGTCAGATCCCTGTCTGACGACTCTTGTAAAGGCTAGGGTGCACAAGTCAGGCTCTGTAAGGCAAGAGTCACATCCCACTCAGGGGGACTGAATTCCCAGGGAGGGCAAAACTGTTTGAAGCTTCTCAACAGCATGGAGATCTCCACAAGAAAGAGAAATCGACACTCTTTAAGCAAAGGATTAATCCAAGCAGCTCTGTAGCTCCTGACAGCTGTGACAGTGAAGAAAGACAAGAAAGTCTGCTACCTGCTGAAGAGGAGATCCAACCAGAGAGATATCCCATCAATGACACCATTCACAGAAGACGACCCATTTCCCCTAGTACACAGCCGCTGAAGATTTACAAAGGTATCCAGAAAGCTTGGTCATTGTGTGACGAGGAAAAACCTCTAGCTCACAGGAGATGGTGGATAGTCTCCAGGCATGAAGTGACAGTTCTCTCACAGCCTGGCGATACCTCTCTATGAGCGGCTGGTACAGCAGGTTGTGCCAAGGGGGAATCTCTCTGGTACCCAGGAAAGTAGAGCTAGCAGGTCCAGATACCACTCGGCATATGGCCACTTGGGAGCTAGCAGGGTCATCATGAGATTAGAGGTGATCATGACCCTGTTGATCACCCAATGAATCAGACAAAATGGAGGAAAAGTGTAGGCCTTGGAGATTGTCCCATGGGTGTTGTAAAGCCTCTCCTATTACCGCCCCTGGCACACGGAGCACGTCTGCCGCTCTGTTCTGGTTCCCCAGGATTTACCACTCGTGAACCTGCACCACCAACATGTGTAGCAGAAGAGAATGTAATTCGTCTGCTTGTTGACCTGCACCAATACTGTACAGTTGTATTGTTGATATACCACCTTGAGATCCAGAATATTGATGTGAAGGGGTACGAAACCAGCAACGAAAGTTGTTTGCGAATTAGTTCAAATTCTTTTTCCAGGAAATCTGGGGAACAAATTCGTAAGGCTCTTAAGAACATTGCTTTCAAGATAGGTGTAGCCAGCAACCTGTTCTTGAGAGCCTTACGAATTTGTTCCCCAGATTTCCTGGAAAAAGAATTTGAACTAATTCGCAAACAACTTTCGTCTTTAAAGTATCCTGACCATATGATTGAGAAAGCAATTCACAAAGCAAACGTAATTTTCTACCAACCCCCTCAAAATAAGACCAAAGAGACACCCAACAATAAAATAAAAATTCCTCACCTGGACAGGATTAAAACAGTGACTCAGACTCTCGGAAAATCTAACCCTTTTGCATTTACTTACCCAAACACCTTAGCCAAATCCCTGATTAACGTCCAATAAAAGACATTCCCCAAGGCAACAGGGGTTTATGAAATTCCATGCCAGGACTGTGACCAATCTTACATCGGATTTACAGGAAAATCACTTCTCCAGAGATTAATACAACACAAACGATCAGTTAGGTATGGACAACAGAACTCAGCTATTTTCAACCATATAAATGAACATAACCATAGAATAAACTGGAATTTGTCACATATAATTTATAGCAGCAACTGCCGGTACTAGAGTCAAATGATGGAATCAGCCATAATAAAAGAGAGGCAGGTAATGAACATCTCAAAAAGGAGCATGGGTTTCAGATGTGATCGACAAGGTTTTCATTCAACCAACGCTTAAGAAGATTAAAGGAAGATTATCAGCTGGGGTGACCTAAATCGGCTTACCTGTGGATGGATCTCTTGGTATAAATACCACCTTTTCTGTAAACTTTTCACATTCATATACCTGAAATATAGTACTTTTCTCTCTATACTTTGGTGTTTTTATGGGCTCCATTTATTAGATGGAATCTGTTGTAAAACAGAACATTTTTACCATATATATATATATATTATATATATATATATATATATATATATATATATATATATTATATCATATATATTATATATACCCAATTTAGCATGAAGGCATACATGCTTGAGAATATCCTTAAATCCACGGTAGAAAGGTGAGTGAATACTGGAGACTTGGAACAAAGACTTTCGCAGTTTAATCTACATTTTCAAGTTCACACTGAATATAAAAGAAGATGACAGAACTTTATATACAAAAAACAGAAATAGGGGCCGGTTTACAGTTTGTTATTCTGGGTGGTGTGTTCTTTAAGCAAATGAGACAAGGAAAGAGGCTAAAGGGACAATCCAGGATGGAGATTTAAATTCATTGTTGACGTGGCTTCAATGAAAACGGACTCCAATAGATTCCTTTTACATTGATCTTTGACCCTGTAAATTATTGAGGAATTATCCCAGTTAATAGCATGGCCTGTCTTAAGCCAATGATCCGCAATGCCATTATCGTTAAGCTTCTTGATACAGCATATATGTGCTGAGAACATCTTACCTTTAGATCTTACAATCTTTGCCCTACATAAATTTTATTATATTCTTTACAAGGAATACAGTATACAATATTATTATATTTAAATATTAAGTTAATATCAATTGTTTTCAAAATGAGTACAGTACTTAGGATGAAATGGTACATAGAGAATATTCCTAAGTTCTTTGTTACCACTAGTTGGATTGTAATATGTTTTTTAAATTTATTTTTACAAAGTTCCAAAAAATATTGGGGTAACATGATGAATTTCCTATTTTATCAATAATTTTAAACTCATCTTCCAAAAATTCAGGACTACAAATTCTGAAAGTTCTAATATACAGACTTGTACATATTGACACCGTCATTTGTTTAGCATGGTTAGAGTAAAAATGGATATATGACAAACTATTAGTGGGTTTCCTATATACTTTAAAACAAAAACTGGTGTTATTTCTAACAATTAAGACATCCGAAAATGGTATACAATTATTTTCTACCTATTCTATAAAGACTTTTATAGATGGTACAAGATTATTAATTGTATGCAAGAAGTCAGGAATACTTACATTTGCTTTTACAATACAAAAACAGTCATCTACATATTTAACACAAAACACCTTAGACAATAAATTTCTTGGAATAAGTCTAGTCTCAAAGAACTCCATGTGAATATTAGACAAAAGGAGCATTACAGGGTTACCCATAGCCATACCAAATATTCATTCATAAAAATTACCAGTAAAAGTGAACTTACAATTTTTTTTTATGCAAAGTAGGTAAGTCGTCAATTGGAACTTAGTAAATAAAGATGTTACATCAAAACTAGCTAATTTGTTAGTACTGGATAATTCAATATGGGAGAGTCTAGTACAGAAATCATATAATGTACTGTTTTATTACTTTTCACTCTTAAATTAACTTTTGAAAAAATTAATAATGGACAAAAATGTGAAAAGGGGGACTTTTTGGGTTGACTGGAACAAATTATCCTGATTCCCCTTATTTCTTATGGGGATATTTGTTTCATATATTCCAAACATATTGTATTTCAAACAGCCTTCTGGAATGGATTAAACTTGAAGTTTGAGGTACTACTGTATCTATTGTTAGGGCTAAAACAAAATTCTGGTTGCCATCTTTCTTTTAATTAGAGGTAGAAAAATCTTTAGGGAACTGCATGCCAACATTTACCCTATGAGAGAGAGACAAATAAACTAACACTTAGCTTGTTTTTTTCATTGCTACTACATAACAGCATCAGGTAGATAGGAAGAGTAATTTGTCCAAGAGAGTCAGTGCCAGGCTCCATTTGCATAGTCTATCATGGGTTAAAAAGTACTGTATTAGTGATGGAAGTAGCAGTTAGCTAGGTGCGGGCAGAAGATTTTTTTCCCAAGCCTCTCTCTCTCTCTCTCTATCTTTTGCGGTTACCACGTGGTAGGATAATAGGAAAGTAGGCAAGAATTAGGCAAGCTGTACCCCTATAAGAAAATTACCTCCAAGAGGCAGAGACAGAAACCTGTTACCCAAGTCAGAAGAATTTTGATTAAAGAAATTCAGTAGCATCCAAGAAAAATATTCAGTTTTCTATTACAATAAGATAAAAGTAAATAAATCTGTAGTGAATCAAGACATGAAGTGATAACATTTTACAACAGTGAGGTAGAGAAAGAATAGATCCGAGCAACCTTGGGTTTTGGTCAGCGGTCATTCACCCAGACACACACCCAACCCCCAACCTGTGAGCGACCTAACTATCTGCCTGCCATTCTTGCCCAGAAAGGAACTCGAGCCAACCACTCAGAATCTCCTTTAGCATGGGCCTAAAGAAGTCATTTGTTTGTTTGTATGAGCATTGTTTCTTTCCCAGGTAGAAGGGTTAACGAAATAAGACGAGGGCGAAAGGGGGAATTTGCTCAAGCAGCAGGGATAATAGCTTTTATTTTGTTATTATCACTGGTTGGTAAAATAATTTTTGCAGGGAATAGACAGGCGTCCCGATATCACAATTTCTTGAAGTAAATTGTATTTTTCCTAACTCTACAAACCTAAGGTCCCTTACATTAGGAATTACTTTCAGGGTTGGCTGGAATACGGCCGTTAAATTCTTGAACAAGACCCACCTGCCCGGATGTAAACACTCCATTTTGCCTTTCGGCCCAGGCTTCAGATTGAGGGGTGGCATGAGGTGGGCATTAATGTAAAGGACCTCAGGTTTGTATAGTTAGTTAAAATACAATTTACTTTCAAAAGCTGTGATTTGTTCCTACATGATATACAAACCCTCGGTCGATTACATTAGGAAGACCCACTGATTGGTGGGAGGAATGTGAGTGAGCCTCCAGAACTGACTGGAGTTCAGCATACCTAGGATATTCCTCCTGGTCATAAGAGCGAAGAGGAGTGCCCTGCCTCTGACAACTTGATCAGTGTATAGTTGCTGCATGATCAAGAGTCAGACATCTGGGCCTTTTCAAAATGAGTGAGGAATCGTAACTCATCCGAAAAAGGCCTGGGAAGAATATTTAAAGTTGGAGGCATTAATGAAAAGTTCTGGGAATGATTTGCATTATTGCCAGTCTCATTCCTCTCCTTCCTAGAGGAGTGGGATTGCTTCTATGATTCTGATAAGAAAAATAGAAAGGAAACTTGATGTGCAAACTTACTGCATGAAAAACCCAACCAGCAAGTGTAAGTTACAGTCCTTATCCTCAACCTGAAGGAAAAGGAGTAGAAGTAAAAGGTATGGAAGGTTAGTCAATCTTGTATCCTTCTTACCTCTAGAACCGCACACCATAGGCGAAATGCAACTTGTCCTCTTGAAGTAGCCAGGTAAGCAAACACAACTTGTGAGCATCCACCACTGGTCCAAGGAAAAGAGGTTCCAATGACCTGTGGGAAGACCTGAAGGAAGAAAGATATAAATGTGGTTGTAATGAAACCCTATCTTTCTTCTGATCCGACATATTCTTCGGAGAGATGAGAAGTACCAAGCCATCGGCGCTGCTCGCTCTCTGAGAGAGCATACAATGGATGTATCAAACTGCAGAGGAGTTTCTCACAATCTCATAGGACTCAGAGGAAGACATGTCATTAGAAACTTCTGCATTGGAAGTCAGCAGTGGATAAAGGTATCAACACTCAGTGAAGGGTTTCGATCCTTCTAAGGAGTCGGAGTCGCTCATCCGAGATGTAGTCAGGACATGACACCCGCATTTTGAAGGGTGAAGCTGAGAACGAACCATGCAAATCGTCTATCTTCTTCACCAATGATGTCGAGAGACGAGATGATGATTCTCGTGAGGTATGTGCACATTAGACGAGAATGAAATGCATTCAAGAGACTGAGGACCATGTGATGGTAAGACAGAGAAGTTTCTCATCAATAATTGTATCTCAACGAATGAGAAACAATACTACTTAGTGAATGACTAAGGTGAATGTGGGCCTACGTTTTCACAGTTGAATCGGAGAGAGTCCTGACTCTCAAGATTCTAATCATAGAAAAAGTCCCGTTGATGACACCAACCAGTGAAGACAGCTCTAATCCCTGTTGTTTTACAGAGGACTGAAAAAGTTATTCCGCTATTTTATTGCCGATGGGCGAGAAAGTTGGTGCTTGCAATGAAGGTGGAGTGTCTTTTAATAATGAAAACACAGGTATTGTACTGCCTGAAGAACTGCATGTTGTGGGTTGGATCAGGGAAGAACTTTTGTATCTACTCTGGAAGCAGAGTTAGTCGGGCAGGAAACAGGGGAAGTCCTCCGTTATTCAATTTCAATCTGGGATGAACAAAGAATAATTGAACTCCTTACAAATTAGAAAATACATATTAAGAAAAAGAAAAACTCAAATTATCTGAAGAAAATCATTCTATGTCATCGCAGTGGCAGTGGGCAGGTATTATGGAACTGGAAGACTACTGTGTGGTAAACAGAGAGATGATAATGACTAGTAAGATATCTCTGTCTGAAAATTCTCACAAAACAACGGCAAAGTAGAGGACGAGACATAGGCCTTATGCAAGAATCCGAGGCAAAACAGAGACCTAAGTCTGTGATGGCTGGGCAGAAGAGATTTGGATTGGTAGATAATCCTCGATAGCAGAGAATCAATACTAAGATGAACAGAATCTCAGAGAGAAGGCAGTACTCTGCCCCTCGCTCGACTCCTCATACTGAGTTGCCTGGTAGTGCATTCCATATTGGAATGCATTTGCCTTAGAAGCATCGTGCGCAAAAAAGATACACTCGAGAATCTGCATTTTAACTGAAATGGAAGAGAAACAAACCCTCTTGTTTGGTGATAATGCAAATGCTGTGGTGTTGCTGGCAAACAATACTAATAGTCATCTCAAAATTAAAATTGGAAACTCTTGGGAGGCCTGAAAGGCTGTCATGAGTTTCAGGTTAATTAGGAGAAGGTGCTATTCATCTCGGTTACACACCAAAAGAATTAACTTTCAGATATGCGCCTATTACTTGGACAGCGCAACTGATAACATACGCATGTCCCAAGGAGAACATACTAGTATATTCGTATGTTCCTGTAAATCGAGCTCCAGCCTAATTCTTCTTCATTTGAATGACAAGAATGAGGACTGGAAGCAGACCTCTTTCATTCTATAATGAAGAGAGTGAAGGTGAAGCTGTCCTGAAGGGAGACTTCTATGGTGATAACAGGGACACCAAACAGACTAGTTCAAGCTGAACTGGTTTTTCCCAACAAAGTAGCACTGGAGAGGCATTCAAACTTCTCGGTGCTATCTTTCCTGAACAGACTGACATATGTTCGGTAAGATCCTAAGATTGAACCATAAACATAGCAGAAAGTAGAGGGGAAAAAAGAGAGGAGGATTGACTGTTCTTGAACGCTTTTTTCTGAATTCTGTCAAACGAAGCATTCATTTCTTACAACGATTTCATTCGCTTAAACATGAGCGAAAGTTGTGCGGAGTTAAATGCAGTAAAAGCTGGTGAGGACTTGCCACGTCTTGCTACACATCTATTTTCTCCATGATCGAACCTCAAAAAGAGGGACTAAACAGAGAACCTCCTCCTATCTCCTTCAGATGCATTGTCCCAAGGACGATGACATCGATCTTGGCACTTGAAGAATAACCATTCCTGGCTTTCACAGGTGGGTCTGAGCCACCAAGCAGCTCAGTCCCTTCTCTCGCCCTGAACCACAGTCATGATGGAGAGAAGACTACCCATCACTGACTGTGGGTGTACAACCCCCGTTGGAGGTTTTACACTTGGAGAGACACATACAAGAGTACCAGACACAGCCCCATTTCCATGAGCCACGCCCTTGGAACCAGAGACAAGATAACAAACCTGGGTTTGAATTCCAGCGGCTCCGAAGACATAATATTCT
>NC_087222.1:22467122-22509865 GCF_015104395.2 Macrobrachium nipponense
TATATTAAAAAATTCTTCTCATTGTCCTTTTATAATTTAGACTTGCTGTCCACTGGGAATGTTTAAAAAAACTTGTTTTTATGCTTAAGTCTATGGAATACTGTATATTTTTTTTATTTTTAAAGGATTTCTATATATATATATATATATATATATATATATATATATATATATACACTACTTTCATAATGAATAGAAAGGTATTTGTTGTAAAATAAATGGTTTTTCAGGCTTCCTGATCACCCTGTTCAGTAACATAGACAGCAGACGAATTTCTGACAGGACGAGAACGACAGTAATTCATTCAAAACTGGATTGATGGCGAAGTAGAAGTGGAGACCAATCAAGTGGGAGGAATGAAGTGTGAGGAGAGAGAGAGAGAGAGAGAGAGCAGTTGGAAGAAGACTAGAGCAAATCGGGAGGCATCAGATGAATTGGGGAAATCAGCCTTCAAAACGCCAATGGAAACATAGAGGGAGATTGATGATGCCTACTTTGGTTAGGCCCTCCGTTCCATCCAACTTAACAAGAGGGCCGTGATATGGCTTTGTAATAGGTACCTGATTCCAATGCTTGACCTTCCACAAAGCTTTGTTCACGAAGACCAACTAGACCGGTGACACTAGTGGTTAAATGAAGGTTAGGACAGTGAAACTAAAGTCTCAACATTTAGTTATTCCGTAAATTAGCATGTCAATATCCACTATCGATTATATTTACCACCTACAATGTTCATTCATTACTGAAGTTCTGAAACAAAGTGACAAGGGTTGCCTTTGTCACCTGTATGGCAAGGGATAAGTAGCTTTAAATGTTATAAGTGTAAAGTGTAATAACCACAAGAACATAAACTTTCTGACGAGATACAAATTGGTTTCATCTAGACATTCGGATCAGGTCTCCAGTGGTCTAGAATTATTTGTGGCTTATTACTGCATATGGAGTCTGCTGTTAATATGCCTTCAACCATACCTTCAGTTATTTGGGATAATAGTAGGTACTTGGACTAGCCATTGATAACTTCCCCCTCAACTCAAGTGTCAAGATAATAGTTTAGATATTTTCCCCACACTTCATTATGCAGAAACCAAGCATCAAGATAAACTCAGTCTTCGAGAGATCTTCAGGTAAAAGAACAAGTCTTCCTCTGATGAATTGATTGGAGTAATACAGAGACTGCGTGATCAGCCGCCAGACTTCTCGGCTTTTCCGAATGAAGAAAGAAACGTAACCCCACACAAAATCAAGTTGGGATGAATCTGAAAGTTAAGAGACAGTAAGGCAAATAAGCAGTGGGTTTATCTTATTGTCAGGGACATCCCCTTGCTAGAGAAAGGGGCAGTTGCTTCTATACTCTATAAAGATAAATAGAATGGTTGCTCCATTGCAAAACTTCCTTGCATGGGTCGACAGTTCCAACACATGATGGCCGGATCCACTCTCGCCCAAAGGAGGAGAAGGATGAAGGGGCGGAGAAGAAATCCCAGTCACTCCATCATTCATTCCCCCGTCTCCACAACTGCACATCTAAGGTGAGATGCAACCTTGTCCCAATAAAAGAGCTGGGTTAGCTGCACAATTTGTTGAGCAGCCACCACAGATCCAAAGGAGAAGTTAGTACAGTCATTTCTTTTGGAGGTTAACCAGCAGCTACAGAAACAGTTAGACTGTCAGTTTGAATTAAGAGGTAGCTACAGGCGGTCCCCGGGTTATGACAGTCTCGGCTTACGACGTTCCGAGGTTACGACGCTTGTCAATAGACGTTATTTCCAGGGTTACGATGCATTACGACGCATGTTCCAGGGTTACAACGCCTACAACGCTCATCTGAGAGATGAAATATGACACCAAAAATGCAAAATAATCAATATTTGTAGTTTTTTTTTATGAAAAATGCCATAAGAATGCAGTTTACATAGTTTTCAATGCACCCAAAGCATTAAAAGTAAGGTTTTCTCAGGATTTTTGACGATGTTCTGGCTTACGACGATTTTCGGCTTAAGACGCGTCTCAAGAACGGAATCCCCGTCGTAACCCAGGGACCACCTGTACCTGGTGAGGTTATTACATTTCAAACTTCTCCCTCATAGCAGGATGTGTTTGTTGGTTTTGTAATATTCTGTTTTTATTCAGACTTTTTAAATTGATCCACTTTATCAAAGAAAATAATCCTGCAAAGTGAATAGTATAGTCATCTACACAGTTCGCCAAAGGGGAGCTGTTATGTGAATGAAGTTGGTGCATTGGGACCACAAGGAAAGATGCACTTCAGTTGGGAAGAGGTGCACTGGGACCAGATACTCGGTGCATTCAGACCACATCATGGTGCATTCATTCACTTTTGGCAGTGTAGAATATTATTCTGATATTATTTAAGTTTTAATGGGGTCAAATGAAAAATTGTATTTATGTATAACATTTTTTTATTATTTATCAATATTTTCAATGTTTATACAATGAAATAAAATAAAAAAAAAAGAGGTTTAATCTAATCAGAGTAACACATCACTTTAGTCATTTACATAACTAGTCAAGTCTAAACACTTCAGACTGGTGAATACAAGGCATTAGGATTTACTTACAAATGCTGTAGCACATTCTTTGTAGAAGATTAAAACCAGGAACATATAAAAAATAATCAAAACTGCACCTAAATTTCATTGAAGTTTAATGAAGATATCAGTCCTTTCTAGTTCCACTAAGAATAACATTTCATGGAAATATTCAAGCTTACAACTACATATACAAGTGCATATATGCACAATGCTGAGTAACAAAAGGAAGAAAACTTCATGTCAGCCAAAGACAATACTAATTCTTTATTTGGAAATCATACAAAAAATACACAGGAACAAGAAGAGTGGAGAAGGCAAAGGAAAGTTTCTTAACCTAACACTTTGCAGTGTTCATTGAGAACAATTGTAAGAAAAAACAAAGTAAGTTATTTTACCTTTGCATAAAGATTACACAACCATTTTGCATCAAATTCACTCTGGCCAAAATACTTTGGCTCTGCCTTGACTTCTAATAAAGACTCTGCAAATGAAGAGCCTTCATCTGCATTTTCAGTGAGACCCTCCTCCAGATTCTCCTTCTCTTCTTTGAGTAACAGCAATGATGATGGTCATGAATTGGATCATAAAAATATAAATATGGTTTTTCTTTTTATCTTCCCTTAGGTTGCTGTTGCCTTTTTTTCTATAGATTTTGCTGACAAGTTCACAATAATTATCTCCACATCAAGTGCAACTTACTTTGGGGTGCAAAACATTAACAAATCTGTCAGTGGAACTGAACATCCTCTCTGATGAGTGACTTTGCTTGTGCATTTTGACACCTGAAAAACAGTCTGGCATTCAGAACCAATGACTGTGATTTGCAGAATAGAAGACAAAAGTACAACATGCAGTGTAAAAGAACAATATCTATCCTCCATGAGTGCTCACATATGTGGAAGAATGACATCTTTCTTGAGTTAACACATTCACTCTAAGATGAACCTAATGAAAGAAAAAAAAAATGACTTCTTGGAAACCAAGTGCAGATACAGGATATGACTTCTTTCTAGCAGGAGTTTTCACACACCTTTTGAGACACCTTCATTCAAAACAGACGCAGGAGTCAAGTTAAATAAAATCATGTAATAAAAACTACTTGGACAGAGATCAAGTAAACAGTTTCTGTCTAGTGTGAATTCTCTTGTCTTTTGAGAGGACTTGGTTGAGAAAAACTCTTTGACATATAGAGCAACTATATGGTTTCTCTTTCGCTTATGTTATTCTTAATTTTCCATTTATATCAGGGGTGCAATGGGCCCCAGCCTGGGGTCTATGGGTGCACCTCAAAATTCCACTAGCCTTATATCTAAGGGTTCGTTTCAAAGTGTTTACCATTGCTTTGGGGGCAGCAATCTGCACCTCATTTATACTGGGCAACTTCGGATACCCTGAAGATATTTTCTCAGATTTTTCTTTATAAGTCCTGTTGCTCCTACCACCAAAGGTATTTTTTTTCTATTTCCTTCAGTTCCCATGTGCTTTTCAGGTCATTCTTCAGGTCTTGGTATTTTGTTATTTTATGCCTTGCAGCTCTATTGAGGCCAAAGTCACTGGGTACTGTCACATCTATAATCTTTGCTGTTTATTCCTCCTTGTTCTAGATCATAATATCAGGTCTCATATCACCTCCTTCTATATATCTTCCTGCAAAGTTCTTGGCCAGTTTTGTTATTGATGTTAGTAGGCTCAGGGCTTCATTATGGTGTTGGGCAACCTTTTTGATGTTTTCGTCCTCAGAGCTTTTCAAGTACTGCCCTATACTTACTATTGGTGCTCTGTAGGCCTGATTGATCTCAGTCACGCCTAATCCACCTTCTCTACAAGGGAGGTATATTCTGTCCATACATTGGTGTCTGTATGTAACTTTATGTAGGGTGATTCTTCCTGGATTTAATATCCATCCTGTCTAACTCACCTTGTGGCCAGTCTACAATGCAAAAACCATATATCACCAGCTGGTTTATGGCAGTGATCTTGTTCTTTGGTGTTAATTCTTTAAGTGGCTGATATATTCTTTCTTTATCTTTTCTCTCACTTTCTTGTGTTCCATACCACTGTTTTCTTCTATTCCCAAGTACTTACATGCAGACTCCTCTGTCAGGTCTTCAACAAACATGCCTTCCTCTACCTTCTGATGTTACTCTCTTCCCTCTCTTTATTGTACTCTTGGCACACTTGTCCAACCCAAATTCCATGCAGGTGTCATTTGAGAATTGGTGGACTGTCCTAACTAATTCTTCCAGTTTTTCTTCTGAATCTGCAGACAACTTCAGGTCATCCATGAAGAGCAGGTGGTTCACTCTTTTATTCTCTTTTCTGCTTCTGCTTTTGCTTAGGTCATAGCCAGTGTTAATGTTGTTCAAGATTTTACTAAGTGAATCTATGGTCAAGCAGAAGAGAAGTGGTGAGAGGCTGACACCCAGGAATATTCCTCATTGGATCTTTATGTTTGGAATTACTATCTGGCCCTCAAGAGTGTTTTAGACAGAGAGTGGTCTTCCACTTATATGTATTGCCAGGAAAGATCTTATTTCCTTGAAGATGTTATATAGTTCCATAATTTTGAGTATCGAGGTGTGTGGGACGCTGTCAAATGCCTTCTTGTAATCTATCCAAGCCACATTAAGGTTCCTTTGTCTTTTCTTACAATCTTCTAATGTAGTTTTGTTTATTAGCAGCTGACCTTTATTGCTAAGTTTGTTTCTTGTGCATCCTTTTTGTTCTTTTTCCATATATTTGCCTTGATCTAGGTGTTCACAGATCTCGTCTGCTCCGACTCATGTGAGCCATTTGTAGGTTGTTGGTAGACAGCAGATGGGCCTATATTTGTTAGGGAGCTCAGTCTCAAGAGCTCTTAGGGAGAAGGTTGGGGCTTCCTGTTGTGAGCCACTCTTGTGATTCTTCTCCTCTTACTATTCTTGAGAAGGCTTGTGCATAAGTGTGGTGTAGTGCTGTGATGTTTTATAGCCAGATATTTGAGATCTTGTCTATTCCTGGTGTCTTGAAATTATTATATGCTTATGGTTTTGTTACTTTTTCTATAGTGAAGTTCACTGGTGGTATTTGCTATTTCTGGCTGTTCTTCTGTCTAATGGTGTCAATCCATGAATTCTCTTGGTTTTGTCTAGGGTCTTCAAACAGTGGCTTCCAAAATCTCTCTAGGTCTTCCTTGCTTGGTGGTGTTCATACCTCCACAGTTTCTTTCGTCATCTTCCTATACACAATCTTTGGATTTTCACCAAACTATCTATTTATCTGTTTCCTATTTGTGCAGCTAGGGCCTTTATATTGGCTTGGCGTTCTGCCAGTTTTCCACTCTTTTGTTCATTCCATATTCTGTATTTTTTCTTTATTTTCCAAATTTTCTTGAAGATTTTGTGAGTGATTTTGATCTCTCATATAGTTGGTCATTTGAGAGATCTCTGCCTTAACTGGTTTATTTTATCATGTTGTTTCCTTTTCCTCTCCAGTATGCAACCTCATATGACGTGTAAGATGTGATTTCTGGTAAAATGCTTTCCCACATTCGTTGCACATGAATGGCTTCTCTCCAGTGTGGATTCTCATATGATTTGTAAGATGTGGTTTCTGGGAAAATGCTTTATCACATTCCTTACACATGAATGGTTTTTCTCCAGTATGGATTCTCATATGAGCTATAAGATTTGATTTCTGGGGAAATGCTTTCCCACATTCCTTGCATATGAATGGATTCTCTCCAGTATGGATTCTCATATGATTTGTAAGATTTGGTTTCTGGGAAAATGCTTTATCACATTCCTTACACATGAATGGTTTTTCTCCGGTATGGATTCTCATATGAGCTATAAGATTTGATTTCTGGGGAAATGCTTTCCCACATTCGTTGCACATATATGCCTGCTTTCCAGTATGCAATCTTATATGACTTGTAAGACATACTTTCTTGGGAAATGCTTTCCCACATTCATTGCATATATATTGCTTCTCTCCAGTATGCAATCTCATATGAAGAGGAAGACTTGATTTCCGGGAAAATGCTTTCCCACATTGGTTGCACATATATGGCTTCTCTCCAGTATGCAATCTCATATGAAGTGTAAGACTTGATTTCTTGGAAAATGCTTTCCCACATTCCTCGCACGTGAATGGCTTTTCTCCGGTATGGATTCTCATATGACTAGTAAGATCTGGTTTCTGGGAAAATGCTTTCCCACATTCCTTGCACATATATGGCTTCTCTCCAGTATGCAAACTCATATGACGTGTAAGACATACTTTCTGGGAAAATGCTTTCCCACATTCCTTGCACATAAATGGCTTCTCTCCAGTATGGATTTTCATATGAACTATAAGATTACTTTTCACGGAAAATCCTTTCCCACATTCCTTGCAAATGAATGGCTTCTCTCCGGTATGGATTCTCATATGAACTATAAGACTTATTTTCTGGGAAAATGCTTTCCCACAGTCATTGCACATGAATTTCTCTCTGGTAGGATTTGTGATATCCCTTGTAAGATTAATTTTCTTGTGAAATGTTTTCTCACAGTCAGTGGATACGAAAGGCTTCGCTTTATTGTGACTATTCCTTCTTTCTTGTTTTACTTCATTCTTGCAAGTTTGAGGTTGTTTTTCATTCACTGTTGAATTCATTTCATATGAATAGTCATCATCTTCATTAGACTCACAGAATTCCTCTGGTTCTATTTTGATGTCCATCAATGGATCCAGGGACAAAAAGTCTTCATCACTGGTTCCACTACAGGCAGCCAAGTTGCTGTTTTCTTGATTTATGGAAGGTAGTGATAATGCACCTTCAGTTTCACTTTTCAAAGGAAATTCTAAAGAATGTCCTGGATTCATTTCAGCCTTATGTCCTGTCCTGTTCTGTAATGACAATGTGTTCAATTCACAACTCTTAACACACAATTGTTAACAAATAAATACCGAATAAATCTGTTAAGAATTCAGTACAATATCTTGAAGGACTACAACCAGATGTCACTGCTGATGTATGAATCTAATATTCAAAACAAATTTTACTTGTTGTTTAAATTTGTTAAATATGCATACAATAATTCACTGTTGTCTCATACACTTTAAGAGTTGCTATTGGTAATGTTCCATGTAGTACCATTAAACAACATGCATTTCCCAAAATCCTGATGCTAATCAAAACTGACGAAGGAAGGAAGGTTCTTCTGAGGGAGAATCTGAAATCAAACAATGCAACACAGAGTTAGGAAACATAATGCCAGAACTGAAGCAGCAAAATAATCAACAATAGATTAACAGTTATATTGATGCCCACCACCTCACATCTGTAAACCTTCTTAGCTTGACATTACAATACAAATTACTTATGAATATATCTTATCAACAAATCAAAGGCCAAGAATAGACAATGCAAGAGACCAGCATAAGAGTTTTGTGGGGTAACAGCAGGAAGGGTACAGTACACAGCAAATGCTTAATTATATGTGACCCAGCTATACATAACACCATATTATCCACAGATGTGGTATATATTAATAAAAAAAATAGTAAGGGCCAATTGAGTAGTATGTTATTGTGGATACGATACAAGAGTAGCTATTATGACCAGCAACACTGATGACAGTCTTGGAAGGTATGTGCTGCTACATTTCTTCAAATATGACATTTTTTCAGAGCTTTACAAACCAGAGCTTTTTATGAAGGAGTATATTTCAGTGCATGTTGGAAATGGGTTAACTGGTGGTTAAGAAGAGTGAGTAGGGTAATGAACAAAGAGGGGTGGCTGTGATGGGAGATATGATATAAGGTTTATGTTTGCATACCTATGATAATTTCATATTATAGCATTTCCTCGATTAGTGTATCTGCATATGCATGGCTCGCGACATGGCAATATATTCTCATTTAACTCCAGCCCTACAAAAATCTACATGAATGTATACATACATAAATAAAAATGAATACAGTAAAAAGCCCTTTTCGTTTTCAATGCTGCAAAGGTGGAATAATTAGAAAATTTTTAAAGTAATGTGTATTTTTCCTAATATACAAACCAGAAAGTCTTTACATATGGATATAATTGCAGCATAAGCTGGGAAAACAGACGTTTAATTTCAAATAAAGTGGTTAACTATCAACTATAGGGTGAGAGTCCCACCCACCCTCATCCTTATGCTTCACTTTAACCTTTTGGCTCAGGTAGCAGAATGAGGGGTGTCTTGAGGTGGGACATTTATGTAAAGACCTTCAGGTTTGTATGTTCAGAAAAATACAAATTACTTTAAATATTTGTAGTTTGTTGGTAAACAAATATAAACCTTCGGTCTTTACATATCGAAACTTAATTTTTGATGGAAGAATTCTCAGTAAATCTCTGAACTGACTGGTACCTCAACACCTGGGCCTCCTTCCTCGTCATGTAGAGCATAGGAAGGAGTCCTGTGCCTCTGACCTGTTGAGCTTATGTGATGTTCAACTACCAGTCTTCTGGGCCTTGTGAATTAATGGGCATGTATAGCATCATTTATTCAAAAAGGGTTAGGATGAACCCCTCGTGTCAGAGACAATAAAAGAATAATAAAACCGATGGGTTTTATTTAATTCTCAGCTTCTCTCTCCCTTTGCTAGAGAGAGGGGATGGCCATGCACCTATTAACCTACAGACTTCTAGATTATAGATAGGGTACAGTACTCAATTATATAGCTCACCTGCATCACACGCAAACCTTCCCTCAGCCCTACAGGCGAGGAAGGGTATAAAAAAATAAAGGGAAGAAGAGAAGGAGGCCAGTCACTCACTCACACTCTCTCTTTGTGACTAAACAACTTAGGCGAGATGCTACCTGTCTCTCTAGGGAAGTTGGGTGAGTTACACAACTTGTTGACCGGCCACCAGAGGACCCAAGGAAAAAAATGTCCATAAGCCCATGGGCAATGTCCCAAAGGTAGAAGGATGTGAATGTAGTTTTTCATGGAATAAACTCCCACCCTTAGTAATTGTGGAATCGACAGGTTCTTCCAGAATGCAAGGGACAGACCAATGACCCTAACCTTGTCAGCTCTTACTCAGAGAGTACTCCTAACTACCTCGTCAAAAGCAGAGTACGCTCTTTTGATTTTGTCACCAGCCAGAAAATAATCTTGTTCTTGGACACCTCTTCCTTGGTCGAGCCAGCACTAACAAAGAGTCGTCTACACTCACGATGGAGATCTCGAAACCTCTTTAGATAGCTCCACAACACTCGAACTGGACACAGTAGTATATTGTCTTGATCACTACCAGCAAAGTCCTCTAGAAGGGGATCAAAAAGAACTTGAATCTGGGGTCAAGGAACCGAACCTTTTGGATTCTGGGAGTCTTCATTACGAATTCTGGGACAAACTAGAGCATGACAGACCCTCATCCCTTCAAGTGTTTAACACTGAAGGAAAGTCCATGAAGTTCACCAACTCTCTTTGCCAATGCCAGGGTAAGCAAGAACACAGTCTTGAAGGTCAGAACCCTCTTGTCTGACAACTCTCGTAAGGGCTAGGGTGCACAAGTCAAGCTCTGTAAGACAAGAGTCACATCCCACTCAGGGGGACTGAAGTCCCTGGGAGGGCAAGACTGTTTGAAGCTTCTCAACAGCATGGAGTTCTCCACAAGGAAGAGAGGTCGACACCCTTCAAATAAAGGATTAGTCCAAGGGCAGCTCTGTAGCCACTGAGAGCTGAAACGGAGAGAAACTTCTCTTGGCGAAAAAAGACCAGAAATTCTGTGACATGCTGAAGAGGAGATCCGACCAGAGAGATACCCTATCGATGACACCAACAACAGAAGACGGCCCATTTCCTCTGGTACACAGCAGCTGAAAATTTACAAAGGTATTCAGACGTCTCGGTCGCTTTGTAACGACAAAATACCTCTCGCTCGCAAGAGATGGTGGATAGTCTTCAGGCGTGAAGTGACAGTTCTCTCACAGCCTGGTGATACCTCTCTATGAGTGGCTGGCACAGCAGGTTGTACCAAGCAGGATCTCTCTTGGTACCTAGGAAAGTAGAGCTAGCAGGTCTGGATACCACTCGGCAAGTGGTCACTTGGTAGCAACAAGGGTCATCTGAGATTTGGGGTGACCATGACCCTGCTGATCACCCAATGAATCAAACAAAATGGAAGAAAAGCATAGGCCTTGCAGATTGTCCCATGGGTGTTGGAAAGTGTCTTCTATTGCTGTCCATGGGTCTGGCACAACAGAACAGAATGCCAGGAGCTATTGTGCAAGGTTGCAAAGAGGTCTATGGCTATTAAACCCCAAAATATTAAACAATCTTTCTGTAATGTCTTGGGTGTAGGGACCACATTGTCCCTATCTCCTGACCCTGGCGACTGAGCTTGTCTGCCACTACGTTCTGGTTCCCTGGGATTTACCTGGCTGGCAGCTCTACTGATCGTGCTACCGCCCACTCATGAACCTGCATTGCCAACATGTAGAGCTGAAAGGAAACCAATTCCTCTGCTTGTTGACCTATAACAATATTGTACAGTTTTACATTATTGGCAGGTTAGGGTTGTCGACCACATCGCTCAAGGGGGATTTTCCTGTAAGTTTGGCACGGTCCCTAAAAATGCTCATAAATGCTTATTTCTAGTTTAAACACAAAATATGACCTTAACCATGCTCCATAAGTCTTAAGCTAACTTTTGAATAAAATTAAAGTTACTGTAATTTCATTTAAAAGTTAGCTTAATACATTACCCTTAAAAAAAAGTAAATGATTGGTAAAACTATTTGAGTGTATGAAGATCACAGACATACAACAGAGAGAGAGAGAGAGAGAGAGAGAGAGAGAGAGAGAGAGAGAGAGAGAGAGAGAGAGAGAGAGAATTATTATTTTCATTATTCAATGTAATTTAATTTAAACATAAAAGCTAGAAAACTTAGAAATCACATATAGAATTAAACAAACACTTTTGCAAGTTTTTTCAAGAGTTTGAAAATGTTGCATTTGCTTTTGAACATCTTTGAGATATTCTTGTATGATAAATAGTTATGCTCCAATGAAAAGTTTGTGCTATTAAGAATTCGCACAACTCGAATAGCGTAAGATTGAGGTGTTACTGTATTGTTGATATAAGCACCATGGAGTGGCCCCCATCACCAGATCCTGAACCTCTTGTAGAGCCAAAAATGCCACCTTGAGATCCAGATGTGGAGCTGTCTAAAGTCCTGGTTCCACACACCTGAAACCAGCAACTCTTCCAAGTGTGTTATCCCTCAGTCGATGTATCAACAAACAGAAGCATCTCAGTTGGAACCACCAGGATAAGTCCTCCCTTGCTCCCTCTGAGAAAGGCATCTGGAAAAATGGGGACTTCCTTACGGAGACCAAAACTCCTTCATTCTCCACTGAACAGAACGAAGGTGAAGCTACTCACAAGGGGCCAGCTTCTCCAAGTATGACAGGTGACCCAGAATGACTTGGCATGGCTGAGGTGGTTTTCCATATTGAGACGGGAATAACTGCATTGCCTCTCTAATCTTGCTGATATGCAAGTCTGAAGGGCAGACTCTTGCTGCTGCCATATCTATCAGCATAGCTAGATACCGATACTTTACCCTCTGCTTGGGTTGTGGCGGGATCACAGGCTCAAAAACAAGCGGGCAAAATCCCCCCCCCCCCACCCCCCCCCCCCCCCCCCCCCCCCCCCCCCCCCCACAACATAAACTTAACCAATCAGGCTGCCAAACTCACCCTCAGCCACACTTTCCTCTTTACACTACAAAATACACGCAGGACAATTGACCTACATACACACAGAACAAAAACACAAACACATATACTCACCCAACTCCAGATACTCAGGGCTATGCTGTGCTGTCCGCTGGTCGAGGTCACTGAGACACCACCAACAACAACCCTCCCAACAACCCACACCCAATGGATCTAAAATAACCCCAACCCCAAACTAACTCAACAAACAAACAAGGAATACAACCACAACTCAACAACACAGCAAACAAACAAGGAATACAACCACAACTCAACAACAATGCAAACAAACAAGGAACACAACCACAACTCAACAACACAACAACAAACAAGGAATACAACCACAACAAAAAAACCACTGCACAAACAATCACTAACACAATAAGGCAACACACACCCACTAACAACACCAAGGAATCACAACAGCTCACCAACAACAACCCTTAATAACTCACACATAACTCAACAGAAACTCATAAGCACAACAAATCTAACAACACATGCACAACAACTCCAAGCAACATCAAACTTAACAAAAACTAAACAACAAATCAATAACACTCAACTTAACCGAATTTAAAAGCCTTCAACATTCTTCATAGACTGCTTCCGACACTCTTGACCTTCACAGGCTCTGACTCAAAACTCTGATCTTAACAACTAACTCCAGCTGCACCAGCAGACAACCCAGAACTCACCAACAGCCAATTCAATCGTTAACCATCTCTCTCTCTCTCTCTCTCTCTCTCTCTCTCTCTCTCTCTCTACAGAAAACCAAAACACAAATACATACTACACAATCTCAACAGCAATATAAACCATGAAACTTACTCACAGTCACTCTCTCACTCTCACTCTCTCTCTCAATCCTCAAGGACGTTGTCAAATGGAACTCCCATACCTCCTCCATAAGGTGTGAGATCATCCTTTTCAAAAATGACATTTTCATAATAAAATTAGATTTTACACATACTTACCATGTAGCTGAAAGCTTCCTAACCTGGCGGTCAAATTTTCTAAATTTTGTGGCAGGGCCACCATCGCTAGTGTAGTAAGTTCTCCACAGTAATTCTGTGTTAAATGGGTTAACGTATTATCGTATACCTTTGGCTCCCTAAACGGGCTTCGGCTAGGGGGCATTCTCTCCCCATACCTGTTTAATACGTGCACAGATGCCTTGAATATCAAACTGAACTCACTCCCAATCAGATGCACTGTCAATGAAACAACTACACAACCTCTGTTACGCCAATGATATGGTTCTGATTTCCCCATTAGTGCAAGGTCTCCAATCGACACTTGCTGCCAATATGCAAAGGAATTTGATATCCTATACAACGAAACCAAGACCCAGTGCATGTCACTGCTCCTAGGATTGCTTAAACATATTGCAGAACCACAAATTTTCCTCGGAAATCATCGGCTGCAATTCATGCACGAATTTCTGTATTTGGGTCACATTATCAAGGACGTCCTAAAGATACAGCAGACATTGAACAGAGGCATCATAAACTATGTGCAACTTGCAACATAATTGCAAGGAGGTTTGCCTTCTGTCACCGAGACGTGAAACTGCTGCTCTTCCGCTCGTATTGCTACAGTATTTATGGGTGTTCCCACTGGATGGACTATAGCCGAGAGACCATGAGCCATATCATTGTTGTGCACAATGACATTTTGAAATGCCTCACAAACACTCCACACTACCACTCCTCCATACAGAAGTTAATAGAAAACCCCCTGGACAACTTGAAAATTATTGTAAGGCAAACAATGTTCAGTCTGATAACCCGAGTGAGAAACAGCAGAAATTCGCTCATACAAAGCATCCAAAGGAGTGAAGGAAGAAGATCTAAATTGTGGGAAAGATGGGAAAATGAAGCGTTTGTTCTTTAAATGACTTAATCTCTGTCTTGGTAAGGTGTGTCTTCTACAGAATCTGTCATTATTATTATATTTATTATATGGTTATTGTTATTGCTGATATTTTACTTTTTCATTAATACTGTGAATATTATCGAGTGAAAGATTTTCTACATTAAATTTTTGTATTTAGCCCTCTGGACTTAACTACTGTAACCACCTAATGTCTAGCTGAAATTTATGTTATATAATCTTTTTCTCCAATATTATTACTGTTACTACCAGTATTATGATTACTATCTTTTATACTACTTCAGCAACAGTGTGGATATTGCCGTTTATTCATTTTTTATCATGCATCTAGATTGTGTATGTTACTGTCTGTATTTTGCATATTCTATGTATATGGCCCGACCTGAAATAAGGGATATTATTATTATGTGAGTAAAGACCTGCGGTGCTGTTGACAGGCCAAAGCATAATGCCAGGAATTGGAGAACCTTTCCTTGAAAAACAAAACGGAGAAACTTTCTGGAATCCGGATGGACAGGGATGTGAAAATATGCATCCTTCATGTCCAAGGTCACCATCCAGTCCCCCTGATGGATGGCAGACATCATCGACTCATTGATCTCCTTGTGGAATTTTGTCTTGAGGACGAAATGATTCAAAGTGCTTACATCCAAAACTGGCCTCCAGCGCCCCCAGGATTTTGAGTTTTGATCTTCTACTACTTCTACTACTCCCTTGCAAAGCAGTAAGTCTACCTCCCAAGAGAGGGTCGTACACTTCTCTGATTTTGTAAAGAAGGCTGGTAAGACTATTGGTGATTTAACCAAAGGTGGACCTGCTTTGAAGGGAATGACATAAACCCTGCTGCAACACCTTGACTACCAAAGGTTCCCTTCCTCTCAGACTCCATTCCCTCCAAAAAAAGCCCGACCTGGCTCCTACAAGGGCACAAAGGACACGCTCCTCACTTCTTGCTTACAGTCTTGTAGGTTGTCTTCTTGATAGACCTGGTTGGAGGTTGCAGGTTAATAAGGTCTTTGCTGGCTTCTCTGCCTTGCCCCACGAAAAGCCTGGGATTGGAGAGGAGAAAACGACTTTGGGATGTTTCGACAATTGCACCAAAAGATCATTGGTCGACTTTTTCTGCAGCGACGACAAAATCTGTTGCACTAAATCTTATGGGAACAGGTGCTCCTTGTCCAGCAGGGCAAAAAGTAATGCTGACTTCTGTGTTGTAGTCATGCCTTTGGTAGTGAAGGAACAACACAACTCCCTCTTCTTCAGGATACACAACAAGAAAAGAGATGCTAACTCTGCCGATCTGTCTCTAATAGCCTTGCCCACGCATGACAAGACCCCCAACAAGTCTTCTGTGATGTCTTCAGCAATCACTGGGCCATCTTCTATCTTCCTCACTAATGCCCCGATTGTCAAATCTAAGAAGCTATATACTTCTAAAACTTTGAATAAACTCCTAGTAAGGTGATTCATTCCTAAGGACGAGAGCATGACTTTAGCCGATGGAAAAGCAGGATGCCTAGCAAAGTCAACGAAGCCAGAGAAGTCACCCTGGGGGGAGGCAGATACTCCCAGAGAAGGAGTTCCCTAGTTTCGTGAAATCAGTAACTCTCTTTATCAACTTGCATGGAGGGAAAGCAAAAGAAGCTTTACCCATCTCTCTCTTCGAAGCTAACCAGAGGTCCACGTGTCTCCAAACCATCTTCATTGATGAAGAAAGAACTAAGTTGGGTAAGGCCAAACTGTCTGAAGCGGGTTTCCTCATGAGGATAGAAAAATCTGGAAAGTTGTTGAGAAAATATCTCAACAACGCGGAATAGGAAGACGAAGGAGATGCATCCTGTTCCTCTTCCTCCTCATCTCAAAAGATAGGCGATAATGCCACATCTTCCATTTTGGAATGTGTTGGAGCTTTCTGCAAAAGAGACATGATATCATCCAACTGTTGTTTAAGTGGAGTGAGCAAAGACTCGGGAGTTGAAGAATACGACCGAGAGCGAGGCAAAACCGCTCTTGACTCAGTTGTTGGGGAAGACGGGTGCATACCAACCCTTATATATGGGGGTATAGGGCGAAAAATGCAAAGTCATGAAAAAATTCATGGAGCTTCATATGGCAATTGAGAATACGTATATGATATATTTCGTCAAAATTCCTCTTACTTCCGTAGTTACAGTGTAATTAGTAAACATAACTCAATAAGCCTAAAACATTCATCCGTACAAGAAAATGCAATATTTCTTCTGTTACAGTAAATTTTGATAATTATTGTCAAAGAAATTGTGAGAAATGGCATCTGTAGAGATTCCGTGGGTCGCAGAGGGGAATATCAAGTTGAACCACGATTCAGTGCGAGCACAGACTTCAAGTAGTATACATGTACGAGTTTCACCTCTGACATTCGCTTGCTTTTACATATGTTCATCTATGTTTTGGCAAGAATTTCATCATGCCAATGAGGAAAAGACAAGGAAAACTTCTTGCTAACATAAAGACGAAGAAAATTCGCTCTAATATGATTACAGAATATCATAATATATGCGATATTAGCGTAGTTAGTGAAGAGAGAGAGAGGGAGGGTTGCAAAGTAAGTAAACGCCCGAGTCTTGCCTGAAGCACACGTCACACTGTCCCCCAGACTACGATCTTTGAGCAAAGGGATCTTAATTTATGATAAATAACATAGTTTTGGTTTATTAATACCCAAAAAGGAATATGAAATTCATAATAATCATGATTTATTAACATTGTCTTTGTAAAAAGAGAGTACAACTTCGAATTTCACCTCTTAACATTCTCTTGCATTTACATTTGTTTATTTTTGTTTCGGCAAGAATTTCATCATGCCAAAACGGAAAATACTAGGAAAACATCTAGCTCACATACAGAAGAAGAAAATTCGCCGTAATAAGCCGAGTTAGTGAAGGAGAGAGAGAGTTGCGTAGGAAGGAGTGCCCCGTCTTGCCTGAAGGAGCGCCCCAAGCTACGATATATGAGCAAAGGGATCATCATTTATGATTAAATTATGATAAATAAAATAGCTTTGGTTTAGTAATACACAAAAAAGAAATAAACATTGTCGTTATAAAAATACGAAGAAAAACTTTGAACGCCCGTATCTCAAAACTACAGTTATTGACCTTCAAAATCTATCTTCTCACTTAGTTTTAAAGCTATAACATTGGAATTTTGTATATAACTCATTAAGACATTATAGAACAATCAAATGAAGCCCTTTTTTCCAATTTTTGTTTCGTCTTTTTTTTTTAAATTTTGTTTTCCTAATTTATAAGGTTTATTTTTTTACCATAATGAAAAATTCATATCTAGCAAAAAAATGACTTAGAAAAAAAACTCCTCATTCGATTGGAGGTTTACATCAGGTCTATATATGGTAGTAATCCCAGGTCTTAATATTAAATATCAAGGGAGGAGATAGAATTTGAAAAATTGTTATTTTCGGGATAAATCACCCTGGCGTCACAAATCCGAAGATCAGAGGCGAAAATCATATGCGGTTTGGAGATGTCCCAAGTCACCTTATTAAGTGGTATGAATATCAAAGTCCTGTCCTTAAAGAATGGCATTAGCCGGCCGGCCCCCGTAACGGACGTATTCCAGCCTATGCTGAAAGTAATTCCTAATGTAAAGGACTAAGGGTTTGTATATCATGTAGGAACAAATTGTGATTAACTGCTGTTCATCGAGAGCTCACAAACATATGTCTTCACTGGAAGATGGTTGGAAGCAAAGTGGAGTGTTTACATTCGGGCAGGTGGGGCTACCCACCTACCATATGGTAGATATCACCTAAGCACCTTGTTCAAGAGTTTAATGACCATAGTCTAGCCTACACTGAAAGTAATTACTAATGTTAAGGACCGAGGGTTTGCATATCATATAGGAACAATTGGAGAACACATTTATAGGTAGTGCAAGATACAATCATTCGTCTTACGATAATCCGACTTTATGATGGGGTTAGCAATTAATACTGATATGACAATATTTTGAAAAATATTTTTAAACTTCGCTCACAGTGGGTGCAGGCAGCAGCATACAATCAGGCAGCAGAGAGAGCAAATTACATTAATTTAACTTCTTTTCTTCCATATCTTTAGCCCCTCTAATTAAATAGATTAAAAAAAGTAAAAGTGAATGTTATACTTGGTAAATGTGTACAGCCATGAACAACTGAATGAGAAACTACTTTATTGCTAAGTACAACCAAATCAGATACCAACATCCTTTTCCTTGTATTTCAACTACTGTAAACAATCACTGTAGTTGTTATAAATGACGTCATGTAGAATAGGACTGATATATTTCTATGTAATTTGCTATGAATACAAGATCGGCAAGGTAATATACTGTAAAATTTAAACTGCAAGCTGTAGCTGAAGCTGAGAAAACAATGATCAAATTGCTAATGACTATCATGCATCGGCAACAAGGATAAAACTACCATAAACTTTGATATGACATCAAACACAACTATAGATAAAATCAAAAGAAAACTATATTAATCAAAATTACCTGCCATGAAAAAACACATATTACTGTTGTTTTCATGCTGAATACGTATAACAAACGTAAAGTTTGTATCACAATGAAATCAAGTGAAAATAGCAAACGCAATAAATTTCTTTACACAATAAACATGCCCCCAACACAATCTATTACGAAAAAAATAATTTCATTCACAATGAGACGTATTCAAGACACATTTCGACTTAAAAACATGTCATACAATGAAAAATGACCTTGTCCCATATATATAAGTAAAGTATCTCGATATTCATTTATGCTAACTAGAAGCAAGAAAATTCTCTCAAAATTGTGTTAAGTACAGCGAAATAAACTCGTATTCACCATCAGCTGATTTCCAAACCAAAACAATGACAAACAATGACCACTAAGGGGAACAACAGACTGGACTAGTGAATCCAGTTTCCACCACGTGTGAAGCCACCCTCTGAAAAAGTACTTTAGCACGTCCTAGCACCAGAGATGGGCATCAGTCACGAGTTTTTGGTGGTGAGAACAAGAGCTCAAGACCTCTACTCTCCTTTCGAAATAAGTGTTTTCTCCAAAGTTAGAAATTAATCTCATATTATAAGATTAAACAGAGGTTAATGAAAGTCTGGCCCTACACAGTGCACACATATCTCCATGACGCTTTCGAAATATTTACTTGCAACTCCAAATATTTAGAAGATTGACGCCATCTCGATGTTTGCAGAAATGCTAGTGTCAATAAACTTCCCATTCCATGTGCTAAATCCGCACACCACTTGTACCCATAGACGCTGCGGCACTCTCTTCACAAAAATCGTAAACAATGACTTCCACCCACGACTTATCCAAGGGAACTACGATTTTTAGTAGAAGAAGAAGAAGCGTGCACTAGATAATTATTTAAATAAATATTTAAACAGCAGTATAAGGTCATGAATTGCATAAATATTTTTACATATTCATGATTAATAATTTGAAAATATCGTTGCTGAAAAAGTACTAGATTCCTGACTCAAATATCAACAGTTTTGCTTGTGAACGGTACCTCCAGCATTCTTCGCACTCTTCAATTGTTTATCAGTGTTGCCAATTGGTATGTGGTTACCCTCCATACTGGGTATAAGACTTACACAAAACAGGGGAAATATGATATTGTCATGATACAATAAAGTTTGTTCATACTTACCTGGCAAATATATATATAGCTGTATTCTCCGTCCGACAGAATTTCAAAACTCCCGGCACACGAGTGGTCGGCCAGGTGGTTAGTACCCATTCCCGCCGCTGGGAGGCGGGTGTCAGGAACCATTCCCATCTTCTATTCAGATTTTTCTAAAGCCACTGTCTCCTGAGGGGAGGTGGGTGGGTACTTGATTATATATATCTGCCAGGTAAGTATGAACAAACTTTATTGTATCATGACAATATAATTTTGTTCATGACACTTACCTGCCAGATATATATATAGCTGAATCCCACCCTTGGAGGTGGGAAGGGACAGAACAGAAGGATTTTGGGAAACAAATTGCATGCAGATGAGTGACATCTTGGTTCCACCTGTTAGCATAGCTGACTTGGTGATTATTGTCACCCAAGTCGGCTTTTGCTTTACTAGAGTCTCCAGCAAGGTAGTGACCTGTATAGCTGGGGAGTTCTAGATGATCTGTCAACGGGAGCGTGACCACAATGTGACTAGACCATATGACCATACCATGAGGGCTAAGAAGTAAATTATATCACCACCTGACCAACCTAGCCAAAGTTAGGGTGTTTTAACTATTTTCTACAGGATAGGATGAGTGGTACTTCTTGCCTTCAAGACTTTGTCTGCGGACACATATGGTCCTAGCGAGCAGCAGATCTCATACGTCGTCTTCACATCCCTCAGGTAGTGTGAAGCGAACACAGAGTTGCTTCGCTAAAACGTGGCACTCAGGATGTTACTGAGTGCCATGCTTTGTTGAAATGCTTCCGAGGCCGCGCCCTCACCTCGTGAGCATTTAGTTTAAAAGATTTCAAATCCTTGTCCAAACATGAGTAATGAGCCTCTTTGAATGAACTCCTTAACAATAACGCCAGGGTGTTCTTTGACATGGGTAAGCCTGGTCTTTTACGGAACACTGCAGATTGTCCGAAGGACCTTGACTTTCTTAGTTTTATCTAGATAAAACTTGAGAGACCAGACAGGGCACAGGACTCTCTCTGGCTCCTGCCCAATAATTTATGCCATCCCCTTGACTTCCAAGCTCCTGGGCAAAGGGTTAGATGGGTTTTCATTCTTAGGCAAGAACGGAAGGTTTAGAGAACACACCGCATTATGTTCTCTAAAGCCAAAACGTCTGATGATGGCTTAAAACCTCCCTAACTCTCTTTGTCGTAGCTAGAGTTGTTAGAAAATTAGCCTTTCTAGTCACGTGCATTAAGTTTACAGAAAGGAGAGGATCGAAATGCTTCGACATCGGGAACTTCAGACTACGTCTAAGTTCCATGCCGGAATCTTTGATCTGGACAGTTTCGAGACTTCCACAGACCTTAAAGATCATGAAGGGCTTTGTTGTTTGACAGATCCAAATCTCTAAGCCCAAAGGCCGTCAACAACATACTCCCGTATTCTTTAATAGTTGGGATTGACAGCTTATCCCATTCTTCAGACGGAAAGGTAAGACGGTAATGCAATTCAGAGGTCGAGGTGTAAGAACACCATTTTTTCCTGCACTATTTCCAGAAACGGCCCACTCCGATTGGTATAATGTAAGATAGGCAGCACTCCTTTGCCTTGGCAATGACATTTGCCATTAGTCTTGAAAAAACCTTTCATTTCGGTCAGCTTCTCGACAGTCTGAACTCAGTCAGACTCAGAGCGGAGAGGTTTTGAGATACCTCTCGGAGTGAAACTGTTAGAGTAAACCGACTCTAGGAAGGACGTGACCTCTGTGAACCCATCCTCTCGAAGGCCTACATGAGGCGATCAGTGTTCTTCTCGCTCCCTCTGACGCCAAGAATTATCTTATTACATTTCCCAAGAGTTTGAAATAGGGGAAAAGACTAAACATCCATACCCCTTCAATACTATAGGATGGCGTCTATTGCTACCGCTCCCAGATCGAGAATAAGGGAGCAGAGTAGAGGAAGCTTCTTCGTCCTAAACATTGCGAAGAGATGTATCAAAGGACGTCCCTAAAGTCTCAATAACTCTCGATATACTTCCAATCGAAGATTCTACTCGGGTGTCAGTATCTGTTGCCGTCGATCGAGAAGATTCGTACGGACGTTGTGCAATCCTGTAACGAACCTCTTGAGGATCGTTACATTCCATGCCTGTTGTCATAACAGGCTCTCTTTCATTAACTCAAACAGGGATCGAGAGAGTGTTTCTCGATACTTCTTGAGACACGAGAGAGATGTATTGTCCGAGTTGATCTGTTCCCCTGGGACAAATGTAGGGACGACCGAATTGCTTACAATTCTTTCAGATTATGTGCCAGGACATCTGACACCCTCTCCAGATGCCTGGTACTTTTTCGCTATCACCTGAGGTGATACTTGAAGCATTGAGAGATGTTCAGAATAGTTTCTAGATCTTGGATATTATTTCATTTTTCCAGTAGGAAAAAACTGTACAGGTCTGAATTGCAGTCTATTCAGGGAAACAAACTTCTTCAGGGAGGAAATGGTCCCCAGCAGACTCATTCCTTCCCCTACCGAGCATGCTTCCTTCCCTAATATGGCTGCGCTTTGCCTAAGCAGGAGAGCATTATTATAGTGCTATGCTGCGGTAGACTCTTATAGAATCCTGTTACAGTGTGGTAAAGAGCACAGAAAGATCTAAGAGATATCTCTGTTGAAAATTGTTTCGCAAACGAAGGCAATGTTTATTCAATGCATGTTAGAATTCCCCTCAATCCTAGGCTAAAGTCCGCGATTGTAGGGCAGAGATACGGTTAGTCAGTCAATCCCGCGGGAGAGAGAGACATAACCGACCGCGCATAACAGCGACCTACCTGGTACTGAGTTGGTGTACAGTTACAGCAGCTTACGTTCACCTCCTCGCACTAGTATGCCTGAGTTGCCAGCTACTCTATTCTACGAAGGAATAGGTCTGTTATTATTTGAACAGAAAGAAACTCTCAAGTTGGCATATTTAAGCGAAACAGAATTCGCTAAATACAGAAGTTGAGTTTGTGTTGTCGTAACACTAACCTTAAATATCCAAATGGTAAATCGGAAACTCCTAGAAGGTTGCGGGGAGTACAGATTAAATATACTGCGTCATCCACAGTGACAGCAGCCTTCAATCATCGTCTCGCTGCTCTCGCACTATTCTGCCTGAGTTGCCAGCTACTCTATTCTACACAGGAATAGGTTTATTATTATTATCAAGCAGAAGGAAACTCTCAAGCAGGCATATTTAAGCGAAACAGAATTCGCTAAATGCAGAAGCTGAGTTGGTGTTGTCGTAACAATACCTTTTAGCTTTGTCCTTACACCGGAAACTCCTGGTGATTAAATACACTTAGAATAACAGTCCTTTCAGTTGCCATCGTAGAGGTAACTATGATATGCGTATATGACTTGAACCATACAGTAGTAATATAACGCAAAGATAAAATACGTAAGTATTGTAGTCACTTGGACAGCTAATTCTCTACTACATTCTTTCCTCGACGAGGAAGAGAGAGAATGGAAATATCGACTGTCTTCGTTCTCTTCGCCAAGAGAACGAATTAATATTATTCGAAGGAGATCCTCAAGTGAGAACCGAGGACCGAAAGGACAGTTCAATCTTCTTATGTTATTAGACCTAAGACTTCATGGACGTCGTCTACAAGTCTTTTTCGTGGACGAGCCTCTGACTAATGAATGAGAGCTCTTCCGAATCTTGTCAATGAGAGCTTATCCGCTTCCGCGATAAAATGTTATTAAGATCTTTATCAATGAGAACTAACCCATTTACGAGACAAAGAGTTTCATTTTTGTCAATGAGGGGTCACCCACTTACTTGACAAAACGTTTATTAACAAAACAATTAGTAGCTTGCTAATGGGGGAAACCCACTTACATGACTGAAAGTAATCCAGGAATTCGAGCATATAGTCTTCCCGATTCCCACATCTTGACGAGACCAAGCTCCTTCCTCTTCTTCGACGACGCCCACTACGAGAGAGGAGAGCAAGGGATCCTCTATCTGAAGGTCTTGAAGCATAGGGCGCTTACTCGTCTGAAGAGCGTCCTGCTACGTATTCCTTAGAGCGTCTTGACGCGTAGGACGCCTAGCGTCCTCAAAAGCATCCTCCTCCGCTTCTAGATGTGTAAGACATCGTCTCCCAAAGCGTCCTGGTGAGCGTCTCTACGTGTAGGACATCGAGCATCTTCAAAAACTTCCTCACGTCTCAATGCGTAGGACGTTGAGCGTATTCAAAAGATGTCGTCGTGAGAGTCTTGCCGAGCGTATTGGTTCATAGAACACCAAGTGTTCTGAACGGCATCTCAGTGATGCATAAAAGGCCATCTGAGAGGCATCCTGGAGAGCCGCACGCTGCTCCTTAAGTGTGCGAGGAGACGGGCCTTAAGGACCTTCCTTACCTTCTAACAAAGACGGTGGCCGCCTGTGCGACATCTTGCGTCTTTGTAATGCAAATGAACACTTCAAGAAACTTGCTCAAAAAGGAACTTACAGAGTTCTGAAAGGCCTCCTTCGAACATCAAGAGAAGCGACATGGAGAGCTTCCTGATGTGACACGGCGGACCGAAAAGCGTCAACACGAGTAACTTGAGAGGCGTCCTTGTGAGGGATGGCGCTCATGAAGTGCGCTAGCGTCCTAAGCAGAGTGTGATCTTCGTCAGGACTAGTTTTATGGACATTCACAACTCCTGACAAAGACGACGGATGCCTGTGCGACATCTTGCGTCTTCGTCACGCTCATTGACACTTCCCGAAACGCACTCAATATAACGCCTGTGCGTTCTTGGGTGCGAAATTGTAGAAGGCGACGAGCGAGGAGAAGGAGAAGGAGACTGCCTGCTTGACAGACCTCGAATCCTTCCTGCGGCAACTGTGTTCTGCCCTTCTCTTGGCGAACTTAGGCCCACCGAGAAGGACTGATTCTGTGAGAAGACGAGGGGACTCCTTCTCTCACAGTAACAATGCTAGAGCAATCTGGGCGCTCAAAAGCGTCCTGCTCTGATGACGTCCTATTTCCTTCTTGCGTTGGAAAGTCATCAAACTGTTAAGGCTGCGATCGCAATCGCATGACGATAGAGAGAGAGGACGTGAAGCGTCCTCCTCTATAAGCTTCTGTTTAAAGGGCGCGAGTCCTTCCAAGAGCTCCAACCCCTATGTGGGGAGGACGCCTCGGAGGACGAGAAGCGTAAATCGAGGTGGAGGACGCTCTCAATCTCCTGAAGAAGCGTCCTCTTCCATAAGACCTCTCCTAAGAGGGCGAGAAAGACGATGGCCGCCTGTGCGACATCTCACGTCCTCCTTACCGCTCTCGATTGGAGAGGCCTTCTGAGAGCCTCACCCACGTTGAGGTGAGGACGTCTCGGAGGAAGAGAAGCAATTCTTCATGATTCGTGCACGTGCACGATCTTTGGCAGCCTGGGATGCGTCCTCAGGCCTGCCGAAGGGACGCTGGATCGGGGGGGGAGACTCCGTAACCCTCCTTCGGTTTTCGACTTGCCCCCTCCCTGGCCCTGGGAGTCCGACAGAGGTCTAAACCTAGAGGCGTTAAATCAACATCACTACACTCACAACACTGATTGAAGAGCGAGCACTTTAGATTCCAATTACTGATGTAATCCACCATAACAGAAAGGACATTACCTCTCACAGACACTTCTCTCTAGGCCCGTAGGCCATACCAGAAGGTTAGGCAAAATAAAGTTTACAGGAGGTTCAGTAGGTTCATTACCCTGACTTCTGTTTACTGATCTTGGAGGAAAATCCTCCTAATTCTATTACGCTCTAATTTGCGTACATACGAATCATACATCTCGGAATCAGTCAAATATCACACTATTGCATTGATGTTTTAACAAGAATTATGTACACGTCGTGTATATTAGAGAATCTATTGAAAGATTCGTTATTCTCACCTAACCCCTTTGCAGACAACAAAGTCTGAAAATGGCCTAACTAGATTCAGACGTCTTATGTCAAGAAAATCAAAATTAAATCAATTTATGATAGCGTATGCCTAGCCGCAAATCCAAGTTAATAAACCAAAAAGAAAACAACCAAGATACTTAAGCGGCAATGAAGTTTCCAAAATCCTAGGCGGAGGTAATAAAAACAGGTGTTTACATTACCGGCGACAGAGAAAAATCTGAATAGAAGATGGGAATGGTTCCTGACACCCGCCTCCCAGTGCCGGGAGTTTTGAAATTCTGTCGGACGGAGAATACAGCTATATATATATATCTGGCAAGTAAGTGTCATGAACAAAAAGTGAAATTAGCGTATCTATTTGTAGTACGTTTAATATATATATATATTACAGCAATTTTATCATTGCTGCATTACTATGACAACTAAAATTCATGGAAACGGTTTGTCAATGCATTGGCGTATGTGCGAAGCTCCACTAGATTGGCAATGATGAGCCATTTTTCATTGCGTCATCTGCTTGTAAAGGTACATCAGAAATATCTGTAATTTTTTTGGGTTAATTTGGTTGCAAAAAAGGGATAATCGACATGAATTAAATAAACATTTTGAAATAACAAAGTCAAGTTAAACTAAATAATGAGTAAAGTAAACAATTAAGGGAATAAAGCTTTGCACCTCATAAACCGTGTACTCGTGCGCTGCCTGTAACTGTGTTTGTGTAGTGAGCGCTTAGGAAGCATGAACCGCAACGTGGTTCAAGTGAAATTTGGAGTGAATTAAGACCAAACTGTGTATAGTTACAATCAAATAAGCACTGTGGAGTTTCAGTTGTGATGGCAGTAAGGATAAAACCATCGATTACAAGGTAAAAATGAATTCGGTTCAAACCATGACCCCAAGAATAAAAAGTTTCATACTTTCACTAATATAGGCAACAAAATGTTGTTTTATTGTGCAGATTACAACTGCAATCTTGAATAAGATCAATAAACATTACATATATACGCTAACATTGTTCAAATGAGTGCTGGGAAGGCTGGGAAAGATGGTGGATTGTCTGTGGTTAGAGCGGCCAGCCATGTGATTGCCGCCATATTGGATTTCAAAACTGCCTTGAAAACATATTTTACAAAGAGCTCACATGCTTATTTTAGATTGTATGGGCTTTCATATATCACATTTTGTTGACGAAACTTCAGTCTTTTGAATGGTATGCTTAAAGTTGTAATTGTATTCTTGTTTCACCAATTAAATATCGAGTGAATAAGGCCTGGCCAGCATGATGACGATGGATCGTCCGTGGTTGTTTACCCTACTTACTTCGAAAGGAAAGTAGAGGTCTTGAGCTCCTTCTCTCACCACCAACAACTCGTGACTGATGACCATCTCCAGTGTGAGGACAAGTTAAAAGTACTTTTTCGGAGGGTGGCCTAGCCGTGGTAGTTAGTGAGTTTGCCAGTCCACATGGTTGTTTACCCTAGATCCCTACTCTTGTCCTTTGGTCTATTGAAAAAATATCTTAGGACACGGGGCTACAGCCTAACCTAGGCTATAGGGTTATAAATTAAACTGCCATACCTAAACCTTCCGTGGAATCATTAAGAAGTCACACAGTAACATTGAACCAGACAGTCTTAGGATAAAGTAGGCCAGGATACAGGATACAGGCATCCTGTAGCCTACAGTAATGAGATCCTACAGAAACTTATAGCCTAAACTTAACATTAGCCTATGAGTAAATCATTGAGATATCATAAAATATAACTCGTTTCATTTAGATAGTCTCAGGTTGAGACCCCATAGAAGGCTACGGTCTATTGGGTAACCTAGGAGTACCATAGGGCTAACTAGAGGTTAATTATATAATCTATAAACATCTATAACTCACATTATTACAGTAATTATCAGTTGTCTTTGAAGTTTATCAACTATTACGATTAAGAATTGTCTTGAGTATGAAGACGGCAATTATAATAGAAGACAAAAGATGTTTGAATAGAAGTTACGCTACTAAAGCAGTCAATGGCGTCTCTTTGTTGACATTTCAGGCGTCTTCTATGTGATAGTGTTTATATTTGTGGTTCTGGTTTAGAAGTGGTTTCGGTTTTCATTCTTTTTAATAAGTTAATTGGTTAACACTTGTAAGCAATCAGTGGGAATATAATAATAAAATTTAGATAATATATTAATAAATTGGATAATTTAGTGTTAATTATTATAGCAAATAATGGATTCCGGTAATGGCGGTTTGTTTACGTTTTGGGCGTCGTCTCCTGATGACTTCTCGTTCGTGGTTCCCGTTTGAATTTGATGTTTTGATTCAAACCTAATTGATGAAAAGGGGAAAGTTGGATATAATCATTGGAGAAATAATTTAAAATATAGAAAATTTATCTCATTGAGAGATAATTAGGATAAATGACGATAATTACTCCGACCGATGTAGTAGTATAGTAGTAGTGTAGTAGTAGTAGTAGTATAAGTAGTAGTCAGTAAGTAGTAGTAGTAGTAGTAGTAGTAGTAGGTGGACTTTACTTAAGAAACGGCTTTTCTGCTTATTTTAATTCCACCTTTGTTTATGTTTGTTTGTTATTTTCTTTCTGCAATAGTACCATAATTCTTTCATACATTCTTTCCTATTTTCAACCTCCCCCTCAGCAGATCTGCAAAGAAGAGTATGTTAGCTATCAATGCCTTTTTATTTCCCTGATATGGCTGCTGCACAAAACTATGGCTACCTATTTCTAATCTCTTTGTATTATGCTGGGTAGTAAAGTAAGACATATTCTAAATTTTTATTTTTTTTCCTCACAGCACAAACATTATGTATTTTCCCCTTTTATTCTATTTCTATTATTTAATCCTAGTATGCCTGTAGTCTGGTCCAATTGGTCAGTTTTGTTTTTTCAGTGTTGTCATACCAGATTTCTTCTTTTATGTTTTTGTAATAGTATTTTCTGTAGACTTGATTTTGTCTCGTCACTCATTTCTCTCTCTCTCTCTCTCTCTCTCTCTCTCTCTCTCTCTCTCTCTCTCTCTCTACCATGCATTTCTGTCCCTCCAGTTGTTTATTATTTCTTTGAGCTGTTTACCTTTAACTGCTTCAATTTTACTTAAGTTTATGTTTAAATTTTCTCTCATATATTCTTTTACTTGTATTTTCCAGGGGGTCTTCTTGTTTTCTTACTGATCCCTGGTTATCTCATTTAGGGGCCTGTTTCCACCACTCTCAAGTGTTCTTTTTAGATAGAAGAGTTTATTCTTCATATAATATATCTCTTCAGTGGCAGGAATGAAGGAAGGAAGGAAGAGGCACCTATTTCAGATCTTAACGCATAAATCGCTGTGTATCTTGGTGCTTTCAGAATTATTCTATCTAGTACTTGATTGTAATTCATTGATGGTTTTCTTGTCTTAGAGTTTCATGACTTCCATGGCATTCAAGAAAGGATGGCATTGATAGCTAATCTTTTCCAATACAGCTTTCCTATTTTCAACCTATTACAGATTTTACTGATGATTGCAATAGCCACATTTGCCCCTTTCTGCTTTGCTTCAATTTGGTTCCTTTTTATCTGTTCTTTGAAGCAGCCTTCCATATTGTTGATTGTTACTTCTAGGTATCTTATCTGCTTAACTAGTTTCATTTCTTCTATGTGCTCCATATTTTCCACATCATCAATACTATACCAGTCGTTGGATATTAATATGTTACTCTTGTCCTTGTTTATGTTTAGGCCACATTCACTCACTATTTCCATAAGGGTTTTTATTGCTTTTGTTATTTCTTCAAGTGTATGTCCTAGTATTAATCCATCATCTGTGTATAATAGTGCCACAATCCTTATAACTTAATTTCTAAAACTTTCTGTTGTATTTTCTAGTTTTTCTATATTCAGGTACGTTATTAGTAGGAAAGAATATGGTTGACCCATTGCATCCCTGTCATATTCCATTAGTTACATTTAGCTCTTTTTGTTCTATATTGTTAAGGCATAGTCTTGTTACATTATTTGTATACATCTTTGCAACTGCATTTATTACTTCTGGATGCAGCCTATATTTTATCATGACCTCTATGAGAATTTTTCTATTAACTGAGTCAAATGCTTTTTAGAAGTCTATTAATACAACAAATAATGGGTCCTTTCTTCTGTACATTTCTTGTATGCAGTATTGTAAGATATATAAACTATCGATGGCCCTCCTTTGCGCGGTAAAGCCTGATTGCAGTTCATTCATTTTTCCTATATGTCTGATATGCTTTTCTATTTTGGTTTTTAGGATCCCCATGAAAATTGTATATGACGCATTTGTTAGAGCAATTGGCCTAAGATCTTTGACTATGGGATGTTGTTTCTTGGGTGTAAGTGTTGGTTTTTACTTAAACCAGCTTCTCTGTGTTTTCCTGCCCTTCAGTATGCTGTTTAAGCACTCTGCCAATTCTTTGAAGGTTGGTACTTTGTAAGAATAATTTGAACAGAATTGGCTTCATTTTGTCTGGCTCTGGTGCTTTATTTGCTTTCATTTTCTCGAGTTGATTTTTTACATCTTCTCCTGTTATGTTGATTTCTTCCATGGGTTTAATTTTTGTCTGTTAGGTCATACACTCCATGCATGTGTTCTCTTAAAGATATATGGTATTTTATCTGCTGTCCTAATCTTTTCACTATTTCTTCCATGTCATGTTTATATTGTTCTTTCTTGCTTTCACTCCATATCTCTCCTATTTTGTTTTCTTCTTTTTGGTATTTTGTTTCCCAGAATTTTACCAGCTCTTTCCCTAGGGTTTCTTCCTTCATCTCTTGCTTATTTTCGTCGTATATCCTTATCCATTCTTTTTCTGATGTGGTCTTTCCTCTCAGCATGTCTACATATTCCCAGATTTTCCTGTGTTTGTTTTTATCATTCATTATCTCATTTCTAATCTTTTCTTCATATTCTTCATATGCTTTCTTTATTATTATCTGTACTTTTTGTTTTTGTTTAAGATATGCTTCTTCATAGCATCTCTTTTCTTCTATTCTTGTGGCTTTCCTTTTTTATTTGTTATATATCCTTCTTTGGCTTATTTCTTTCTTTATTTCTTTGGTGACCCATACTGGTTCTATTTCTTCTTGCTTTCCTGTCTTTAACCTTCTTTTGATTATCTTCTCTAGGTTATTTGTTTTTGCTTCACTCATTGTTTTTTCAAACTGGATTAGATCTCCTTTTCTGTCTTGTTGGCTTACTTTAGACTCTATATATTCAAGGTATTTCCTGGTAGACTCTTCTGTAACTTTCAAATATTTTATTTCTTTTGTTTCATTTATGAATGTTTTCCTTACTTTAGTGTTCATTCTGAATTGGACTTTTATGAGGTGATGGTCTGATAGGTCATATTCATATTTTCCCTCATCTATCTCAATACATTCATAGTTTTTATACATATTTTGGTTGACTAGGGCAAAGTCTATAGTGCTGTTCTGATCTCCTTTACTTCAGGTTATCTCCCTTTGCAGCTGAGATCTCCATTTAATAGTGTTAGGTCGTATTTTTCCATAAGGTCCACAACGTATTTTCCATTTTGGTCAAGTTCTTGTGTCCCTATGAAACCTAAATGCCCATTGAAATCCCCAAGGACAATCACAGGCAGGTCTGTGTCTTCTCTAATGTTACATGTAAGGCGCTTGTTATTCCTTTATTTCTTTCTTTATCACTAGTTGACATGTAGACGAGGATTAGGTTAAATCTTGCTTTTCTATAATTGCAATCTATCATTAGAATGTCTTTGTGTTCTGACTTTTCTTTTTCCATCTGGATCTCTCCTTTGGATCTATACATTATTAGTATACCTCCTCCTTTGGTGTCGTCTTCACCTCTCATTGAGTCTCTCATTCTGATACTTGTTGGAAATAGTAATTTTTGCTGTTTAAGGTGTGTTTCTGTGATGCACATTATTGTGTTTTCTTTTGTTAAGTCCACTAGCTCGATTAATTTTGCTTTTGTCAGCCCTTGGGTGTTTATGAGCTTTATTTCAAGATATCATGATGTATCTTCTGCCTTGCTCACTAACTTTTCACTTTCTCTATTTACAAAAGTGCTTCTCCCATCTAACCATTTATCTATAATTTGCGAACAACCTGTGCTAACTTGCCGTATTAGGACGGGAATTGTGTGTTGGTTGGGTGGTTATGGGTCGAGGCAATGCCTTTACAACGGCGCCTCTTAATCTTAAGACTTATTTTTAATTGTTGAGCTCTTTTATTCTTTTTTCTCTTTTTTCCCCACTTATTATTTAAAGTCTCTTTTCTTATTTCTGTTTCCGCTCATAAATGACGACCATTGAAATTCTAAGTTTAACCGAATGCGTGTTTTTTTTCTGAATTTTGTAATCCACCGAGAAGCGTCTATTCTTTTCTCTCGAATAAGGACGCAGAGCATTCTAAATAGAATATATATGAATTATTTAAATTCTGCTGTTAAAAAAACCATTTGTTTCGTTTTCCAAAAATCCTTCGAAGGACAGAACTTAAGTCTGCACTTCTTGTAAAACAAATTTTACGTTTCATCAATAATAGAAAAGTATAAATCCGTTAAAGAAGCGACGCCAAATTTTAAGTTTCTCCCCTAGATTACAGGAATTTGTTTGGAATCCCCTGATTCTAGGGAGCAAAGACTAAAATAACCCCGCAAATTGGGTGAGGGTATTTATTCAGATTCCACTGGTGCGAGGAAGTGGATTTATTTAGGTTTTCAGTTCAGTAAATGGAATATTCTTGGCGAATCTCTTGCTTCGTTGCAGATCAGGGCCCACTTTTCTTTATTCCAATAATCTTCAAACTTGGCGTTTTCCACGCACATGGAATCTTGCTGTAAAATATTTGTGATGGCAAATTTCACTGAATCATTTGAAGAAAATTTTCGTTATGCAACAGATGAGCGATCTGTTGCATCAGATGGTAACACTGGTAAAATTTGGGGGGAAAGTAAACACAGGCCATGAGAAGTGGTTGTAAAATGGTGAAATATATATATATACATATACATATATATACATATAATATATATATATGATATATATATATATATATATATATATATATATATAATATATATATAGATATATATATATATATATATATATATATATATGAGAGAGAGAGAGAGAGAGAGAGAGAGAGAGAGAGAGAGAAAATTATATATAATTTTATGTACTTTTTTGTTTTAAAATATATGGTTCCTAAATTTCTATACCCTGTTATATAAAATCGGACATTGTGGTCTTTCCGTTCCACATTCCCAGGACCCCCACCCCCGAAAAACAAAGACGCATAAAGACAGAATTCTCATTTTTTCTCAGTAAGTCAGCTTTCTCCAAATGCAAATTAATATCATGAAGTAATTACAGGAAGTGCACCCTTTTGATTGAAATCGTAGTTGAAGCTTTTGATCTATTTAACGCTCAGACTCAAAAATAGTCTATGAATATCTTATGTAAAAAAACCAGTAGCTTCGCTATGTGGGGGGACCATTTACACTCCCCCCCCCCCCCCCCCCCCCCCCAAGTTGAAATTCCCTTCGTAGCTAAACTTTTGGAATACATATTCTTAATCTTATGTTGGCCCTGTTACGTCTGCAGCTTGTACTGGTATATTTACATGAGAAGTGATTTTTTTACACGATACAAATTAGGCTATGGCTTAAGATTGTGAGGAATATTACATTATTGTATTTGATACATTTACATATACTAAAAGTTGACAATTGAAATTGAGCTCTATAATTTCAAATACAGGTTTACTGATTGCTAATACTATCATTTTCCTTCGCTCACATGGACATATACGTTCGAGAATAGTATAACTTATGTAATTTTCTTTGGCCCCCAAAAAATATAGCCCCACCTACGCCCCCCCAATGACGGAATGCCAGCTAAGCCACGGTGTAAACAAAATCTTTTTTTTTTTCTTTTCCTAGATCATAGAGTAGCTATAGTTGTCAGCGCGTGCCCAACGATTTCTCAGAAATATCCTGCTTAAAATAGCAAAATGAGTAAAGGAATCGTAATAAGTTTCTAAAGAACTCTAAAGGGTGCGTTTTTATGATTACCCGAACATTTTATTTTCCTACTCTCGATTCCTTACGAGCTTTTCTAGGTCTCTTCGCTGATATTATTGCATTGGATTACGATTCCTGGAGCAACACATTTTCAAGTGCAGCTTGAATGTTTTGTTTTATGTATATCAAAGCTCCCTGTTATCCTGAAGCGCCGAATTTCATACAAATGTACGTAATTCTTGTGATATTAAAATACCTTAAATGATCCAGTTTTGAGTTTTCTCAGTTCTCGCCTTGTAGAATGGTTCTGAGTTTTAATTATTACACTCTGCTTGATTTACCTGTCCATTAGTTTTAAGTTTTTAGTTTTAAATCTCAAAATAAAAGATATCCAGAGGAGAATGGTTCAATATAAGCTTGTCCCCATTTTCGAGAATCGGATTCCATTAACAGAACTGTGATTTTTCGGAATGGCGTAAATTCATGTCATCTGATTAAGCAATTAAGCGTTGCTTGATCAGTGATAAACTGTAAAGTTATCATAATCTTATCAATTAAAACCATATACTTGAATTTAATTAAGTCTTCCTATGCCCTTTTGCCTTTTTCCAGGGTAAAGTATTGAAGTATTTACTTTCCAAGCCGTCATGCTAGATGTCATTCCTAATGCAAGATCAATTACCTTCATGACTTCCGTACACTTCCTGCATAGACCACATGGGACATCATTCTCTTAATTTCTGTGTCATCATAATATTTTCAAGTTTGCCTCAGATCATTCTGAAGATGAAAGGGAGAAGTCTTCTGGTAATTTAAAAGGACGTTCGGGGTCCAGCCCAATCATCATGGCTGTAAAAAGGATTAATGCACACAAAACATACTAAAAAAACTCATCCCAATAACCAACATACATCTAAAATTCACAGAAAAACTTACTATAATGCTAAGAAAAATTACCATCTCAAGTGAAGGTAAGACGATGAGTGACCAGAAGTAGTAAATATTATAGTTATGGCAGGTAAAGAGGTTGTAGTAGTCGTTTGGTTGTTTGAGGAACTATTGTTTTTATGAAAAGCGATTCGAAGACCGCAAGCTCTTAAGGAGAAACAGACCGTGTATTTAAAGTGTTTGTATTCTATATTAAATTAGCATTTTTTTTATGTTCTCGAATGTTCGAGAATTCTGTGCTAGATATGAAAAAAAAAAAAAAAAACAAGGACATTGATTAATACTATTTTTTACAAGTTTCTTGCCCTCCACTGCCAAACTAAGGAAATCTCTTAAATCTAGTGTTTTCTGAGCATGATAGATTACACAGCTACCTTTCTCATTTCAGAGTCCTCATGGCATCTGTTAGCGTTCTGAATTGCAATTTATATGTCCAGAGTTCACACGCTTGCTTCTTAGACAAACGTGGATTTTCATTTAGAAATTGAGATTTTCTCAGTTGTAGGGATGTTGCAACCTTTCTTATTATACTTGAACGCTTAGACGTGCCGTCTCTTCTAGTTTCCGAATACATGAAGGTCATGGCGATGGGGGAAAGCAAAGGAGATGGAAAGAACGCATGCATGTAATTTGCGAGTTGCATTTTAGATTTTTAAAAGTTTTTAGTTTCTACGCTCATTTAACAATTTATAATTCCATGTGTTTATTACACAACCAATTTCATTTTTTTTTTTTCAGGTTTGCAAACGGATGATTTCAGTGTATGCATAATCCAGCTTAGAATAAAGAATGCCGCCATTACACAAATGTGATATAAGCATGAAGAGATTATCCATTCGGATGGTTTGTCCTTGCTGTCAAGGGCTGATGAAAGTTCCTCTTCAGTTCATTTGAATAAGCAGGACTCATGATCTATTTAGTCTGTTATTTATCACGTGACATGAAATGACGACAATGCCAAACTTTAGCACACCACTCAAATACTTTATAAAAGTAACAATGAATGTTTGACTTGATGGTACCTTGCCCGCAGCTTTGAATTATGAATAGAGGTCTATTATCGGCGGTTAATAGGCATAAAACTGAAAGTCAAAAATTACAATAGAAAGTCTTTGCAAACCAAGAATCAATGGTTATTTGGAATAAAGAATTCATTTAGCGTTAACTTTAAAATAAGCAGTAGTTTTAGGGTATCATCATAGCGGATATCTGTTGCTTAGCCAAGTTTATGATGTCACGTTTCTCTTGTGAAATCACTTCCTTATATTGAAACTCTGCCTGGCCCCTTTAACCTTCCTGTTCATATCGAGTCATTATTATATCCTGTTTCGTTATGCGCGCTCTCTCTCTCTCTCCATTTTTCTCTCTTGTGAATTACGGATGTGTGGTCTCCCACCTCCAACCCCCACATCCCTGTGACTCATGAGGTTTGTTCTCCCTTTGGTAAAATGCGTAGTTCACTGTATTCAGTCATGTCATTGTTTAATAAGAATCCCAGGTGGCTAGAAATTTTAGATTACCTCAACAACTGAAGTGTGGCGTATGTTCACACTGCGCAGACGGCATAAATATGCCGCACCAGTGATGAAATACATGAATAATTGTCATAGTAACCTTGCGTAAATTACGGTTGTCCATTTACAAATTTGGTAATATTTGCCAGATGTTCTTGTCGGAGTTTGTAGACTTCTGCGGACTGAAGTACGCAGTAGGCCATGTTGACAAAAGGCTAAGGTCGTAATCTTTGACAGCCGCTTTTTCATGTTAAGTGATATTATAAGAATAATGATGAACACGTTAATGGACAACGCATCTAACACCACTTTCCTAGAAGATTAGGATTTATATCCCACCAAATCGTGTCGCTACAGATGCTATAGATTTTGTTTACCAGATATCAAAGCATGAAACTGTCGCGAACCTCTCACAGATGAGAGCGACAACAAAGCTTGAGGTGAAAATGGAGGAAAGTCAAACGCGATCAAAGTTTCCTTTTAAACTTGTACACTTTTTTTTCTTTTTTTTATTGCGGGGGCTGCAGAAATTCAACTGTAAATACATTTTGGTAGACAAGGAAAATTAAAACATAACGATTTTCTTTAGTTTAATACTTTCGGACAAACCGAATGAAATTTATAACAGTATGATAATTTAGAATGGTGGTAATTTCGAAAATAATAAAACACTTGTCACCGTTATCCGTCCGCCTCCCTTATTTGAAAAAACAAAGCGAAAAAATAGGAGGATTATTCTATTTTGTTTCGAACATGATTTTCTAATTAGGCAAATTTTAATCAAGTTTCATAACGCTAACACATTTGCATTGTCCAAAATGACCAGTCCAAATGTTAAAATACAGTCAAATGTTAATAATATAATCTCTGCACTTTTAATTCCAGACCAGCAGACTCCCATACACTACTTCACCAAAACTTATAATAACAAGGAACTACTATCGGAACAAAAGAATTACAAATGGTTGGGAAAACTGTTTAGGGTAGTTTTTTTTTTAAAGGAATGTCATTATGCTCTTAATCTAGGTTCCAAACATTCACTATTTCTCGTGTAATATTAAGAGAGACTTGTAGTTACAAGAATAACAAAAGGGAATCTTATTAACTTTAGGAAATCATATTCACGTACATTATCAATATTTTCTTCTCCTAAGGTTCATTATATGTTATATCTTAGAATCTGTTCCCTTAAAATAGATAATTATTTCTCAAAGATTACGTCTACTTGCCCATTAGAGGCATCCTAGTAAAAAATAGACAAAAACACTAAAGGGAAATGGGAAGGCTTTTTCCATCGGTATGCTCATTACCCTAAATATCTACAGACACCACTTTTCTACAAAACATTTGTAATACACCCCCCGCACTGCTTAGACAAGCAGTTTGTTTCTTCTGAGCAGAATTGATGATCAGTACATCATCCTGAAACAAAGACAAATTAATTTGCTGCTCTGATACAGGATTTCGGTTTAAAATGTTAAAAAATACTAGAGTTCTATTTTCATTAAAAAGAAATATGACAAATTATGACATTTATTATCCAATTAACATAACTAAGTTCACCGACTATTAAAGGTTAACAATTCAGAGAATTACTTCAAAAATATAACTCATTTGGTTTAAAATAATTATATTTGTATTTTACTGCAGTCATATTTGCATAAATTTGAACCTTATAATTCTTTTTAAACGAGTTCACCAAGTTTGAAATCTGACAGAAACAAAAATTTGTTGGAGAAGCTGCCCACAAACACTAAGTAACTGAAAACCCCTTCCTTCCTCACCCATTAACTTACAAATATAATTTTACACTAAAATTTCAACCGTTACAAAATCTACATGTACACCTATAAATTTAAGACACGTGGAACCGTGGAGAGTGAATCCAGAAATAAGATATTTAAATAGAACAATGACTTAATCTGAAAATATAAATATGATGATTCTATATCGAAGAACAATCGAAGAACTCATCGAAGAATAATTGAAGAACAATCGAAGAACTTTAAGTCATATTTGCACTTTCTTCACCAGCACTTTCTTCACACTGCTTAGTGCCGTAATCTTGCTTGAATTCACGAGCAACTGCATTAGTGCTGTTCTGTGCAGTCATTCCACACAAATAGCACTACCTCACTCACTTCACCAGCACTGCTTTGCACTATTGCACTCACTTCACCAGCACTGCTTTGCACTGTTGCACTCACTTCACCAGCACTGCTTAACTACTGACAAAATAATGTATGTACGCTTAACTACTAACACTGTTCATTTAAACTACTAACAAAATAATATATGTAGAGAAACATTTCACCTACGTCTACCATAAACCCATCGACTCAAATTATTTCAATTCAATAATTTCCTATAAAAGAAACTTACCAAAATAATACTTTCTACTATCTGAACACTATTTAGCATCAAATTATTAAATAAACCGAATATCTGCAAACTATTTGGCATTGAATAATTAAATTAACTATCTTCAAACTATTTAGCATCAAATGATTAAATGGACAATTAAAATATTAAGCGCCAAAATGATTAAATGTACTTTTACTATCTACAAACTAGATATCCTCGATAGATTGAGTAAATTCAAAAATCTGAAAACTAGCTATCTAGAAAAAAAATAGGTTATGTAAATTAAATGAACCTGGAATATTGAATTAATCGGGAACGGGAAATAAGGTAATTAAATGGAATAATGACAATTCGGAAATAAGACACTTAAACTATATGAACCTGGAATAATGAGTGAATCCAGGAATAAGATACATGGATCAATTGAACTTGATCCTTAAAATTTAAATTAAATGAACTTTGAATAAAAGAGTGAAATTGGAAGGGATAAATGGAACAATGACTTAATCTGATTAGTGCCGTACTATTGCACTCGAACTTCACCCGTGCTGCTTACTGCACTCACTTCACAATCACGGCTTAGTGCCATTCTATTTTAGTCAAATTCATCACTGCTTAGTACTATTTCACTATTCACCAGCACTGCTTAACTACTAACACAAAAATATATGTACACAAATATTTCACCTCGTTTACCATAAACCTATTGATTCAAATTATTTCAGTTCCAGGATTTGACAAAGGAAACTTTACCAAAATAATAGTTTTGACTGTGCACAATATTTAGCATCAAGTGATGAAATAAACTGACTACAGTATCTGCAAACTAGTTTGTGTCGAATAATTAAAGAAACTAACAATCCACAAACTATTTAGCATCGAATGATTAAATCCTCCATTATCTGTAAATTGTACTTATCCTCGAGAGAATAACTTAAATTTTCTGACTATCTGAAAACAATCTAGCCTCGAGAGATTAAACATACTTTAATTTTTTTTAGTAGTATAAATCTTTGACTATCAGCTAACTATTTAGCCTTGAAAGAGAAAATACTTTCTTTGACAATCTAACTATTTAGCCTCAACGAGATGAAATAGTTTTTTCTTTTATCTTTTATAAAATAAATCGGTAACTAGCTCTTCTACAAACCTCCAATCCATGTCAAAATCTGCAACGAGAACTTCAACCCTGTATTTAAGTCTTCCGAGTCAAGATAATCCAGTACAGTTTCCTGTAACAAAGATAAAATAATCTTAATTTGTTATCTCTCCAGGTGTCCATTAAAGCAGGCTTTTGGCATTGGAACATCATTATTTTTTTATTTAATGAATTAAGAAAATTGACCTTTATTTTTAATGAAATGGTAATTAATAAGCATTTATAAAAAGATTCTTACCAGTTAATAACAATATGTTATTGCAATAAGCTTACCGACTACGAAAGATTAATACTAGAGAGAATGAGCTTCCCGAAATATACCTTATTTTGAAGAAATATATATTTATAATTTACTACTGGCATATTGGTATCAATTTTTAACCAATCTATTCACTTCTTAAAAGGAGTTGACCATGGGTGAATTCGACTGAACACAAATGTGTTTGTGAAACTTCCAACAAAAATCAAATACCCAATTCACAGAGGACAGCACGTGCCCCTAATTCTTCAGAATAGGAATCATTTATCATCCACTTACACAAGTACAATCTGGGACGACAAAGTTCCCCAGAAGTGCAATACGTATATTAGAGGCATCCTAGTAAAAAAAGACAAACACTAAAGGAAAAAGGGAAGGCTTTTCATGGTATCCTCACCTAAATATCTACAGACGCCACTTTTTCGCAAACATTTGTAATGCACCCGCACTGCATAGACAAGCAATTTGTTTCTTCTGAGCAGCAGAGATGATCCAGTATATCATCCTGAAACAAAAGAAAAATATTAATTTGCTGCTCTGATACAGGATTTCTATATAAAAATTTTTAAAAAATATTAGAGTTCTATTTTCATTAGACAAAAACATGACAAATGATGAAATTGATTATCCAATTAACAACACCATGTTTACAGACTATTAAAGGTTAACACTTCAGAGAATTAGCTCAAAAATAACTAATTTGGTAAAATAAATTATATTTGTATTTTACTGCAGTATTCTTCTTTTTAAATTCTTTTTAAGGGGTTCACAAAGTTTGAAATCTGACCAGAAACAAACAAAAATTTGTTGGAGAAGCTGCCCACAAACACTAAGTACCTGAAAGCCCTTCCTTCCTCAGCCATTAACCTGACAAATAAAAGTTGAACCTACCAAAATTTCAACAGTAACAAATCTACATTAGCATCTAACTCTATTGGTGCTAAAACCCACTTAACTACTGCACTAAATTAAAAAACACCATTACTACATAGCCTCAAACACTACACATACAATGAGATATTATAAAGTTTGTACCCAAACTATGAACCCATTGCCTCTAAGTTTTCAATAATTTCAGGATTTGCTGTAAAAATAAAACCTATTTAATGAAGTAATCAGTTTTAACTATCTTCAAATTATTTAGCCTAGGAAGATTAAAAAATATTTGACTATCCCCATAGTGCTCGTAGCAGGACCACGATTATAAAAGTCTGTTTATTCATCAGATGTATTTGATCACATTGTAAATTCCACACTTATGTTTGATTTTCCGTATCATTAAAAATTCCACACTAGTTTGATTTTCCATATCATTAAACACTGACACCATCACTGGTTGGAACAACGCAGATAAAAACACTAGCAGGAGACATTTTATCAGTCCAGTCAAGCAGTCGACCAAACTCAACCTTCCCTCGGGAAGTGGAGGAAGTTATGCGCAGGTGGGATCATATCAGCAATCTTGGCAGTTTCATAGTCTTTCAGCCATGTCTCACCAATGGCAAAAATTGCCATAAAATTTTCAGTTAGCTAGTCTCCAATCTGAAGTGTTTGATTTCCTACCGATTGGATATTCACACTCATTTTAATTTTCTATTAGCAATCATTGCCATGATCTGTATAATCAGCAATCTTCTTCATTACATAATGTAAGGTTTTGCATTCATTTGAGTTCAGTATATGACCATCTGTTTGATATTTGCGACCATGACAATTTATACAGTTCATTTCAATAGCAACAGAAATATTTTTTGCTTCCTTCACCAAGATACACACATTCTTTGTGATACGCTAATCACCACATACACATTAAACCATTCTCCTTCATTATCATCCTTATTGCAAGAATGATAGGTCACCGCCGCAGTGACTAGGTTAACCGCATTAACGGGGGTAGGGCAAAGTAAAAAAAATTAGACCATCAATTCTCAGTTTCAAATTGAGTAAAGCGAAAATTAACCGCATTAACGGGGTAGGGCAGAGTAAAGAAAAATTAGACCGTCAATTCTCGGTTTCAAATTGAGTAAAGCGAAAACATGCCCAATCCGCACGTACGCTCTTCATCCTGAAAAAAGATAAAGTTTACGACTCCTACAAAAAACCTGAAAAGAAGATATTTAAATACAAGACTCAATCTGAAAAGAAGACATTTAAATTCAGACACCTGAACCGATAATAGATAGAAATTCTTGTAGCTTTGATTTTGTAACAGGATTTTCTTTGAATACAAAATTTCATGAGCAGAGACTTGAACCTGTGGTGTTATGGTCACTAGTTAGCCACAGATCATACATCATGATGATCCATGTTGCCACTGTCTCACCGCGTTGAGGCCATGACCGTCGAGACAGTAGGGGACGTCAATACCAAGGAAGGATCGGCCTGTCAAAGCCTCCCCTCCCCCAGTACTGTCAACGGAACCCTAAACCAGTGAGGCAAGCCCCTAACTAGTAAGGGCGAACCCTTCCTAGAAAGGGACTCCTGGAATCAACATTGATAGGAGTTTCCACACCATACCAATGCCAACCCAGGTTTCTTTACTTGAAAGTAAAAGGGGTTTCAAAAGTAGGAAGTAAAGTAAGAGGCGACTTATGCTCGTAGAGCCTGTTCCATTGTTAGTAAGTTGATTTGGTTCAAGTCTTCAGCTATAAGT
>NC_087222.1:22510365-22560518 GCF_015104395.2 Macrobrachium nipponense
TTCTGAGACTGAGCTCCCTAACAAATATAGGCCCATCTGCTGCCTACGAATGGCTCACAAGAGTCCATAGCAGACCAAGATCTGTGAACACCTAGATCGAGGCATATGGAAAAAGAACGAAAGAGATTCACAAGAAACAAACTAGGCACTAAAGATCAACTGCTAATAAAGAAAACAACATTAGAAGACAAAGGAATCTTAATATGGCTTGGATAGATTACAAGAAGGCATTTGACAGTGTGCTGCACACCTGGATACTCAGATGTTTGGAACTATATAACACCAGTGAGGAAACAAGATCTTTCTTGGCAGCACAGATGAGTAAGTGGAAGACCACTCTCTGTCTAAGGGGAAAGGATTCCCGAAACTTTGGTGTAAATAAAAAGAAGAAATGATCTCCAGTATTCTCGCTGTCCTGTTCATTGTTAAACTTAAGCTCACCAGGAAGGAGGGCCAGATAGTAATTACAGACATAAAGATCCAAAGAGGAATATTCCAGGATGACAGCCTCTCACCACTTCTATTCTGCTTGACCATAGATCTGCTTAGTAAAATCTTGAGCAACATTAACACTGGCTATGACCTAAGCAAAAGCAGAAGCAGAAAAGAGAATGAAAGAGTGAACCACCTGCTCTTCATGGATGACCTGAAGTTTGTTTGCAGATTCAGAAGAAAAATGGTTGGAAGAATTAGTTAGGACAGTCCACCAATTCTCAAATGACATCTACATGGAATTTAGGTTGGATATGTGTGCCAAGACTACAATAAAGTGAGGGAAGAAAGTAACATAAAGTCACATACAGACACCACTGTATGGACAGAATATACCTTCCTTGCAGAGAAGGTGGATTAAGCCTGACTGAGATCAACCAGGCCTACAGAGCAGCAATAGTAAGTATAGGGCAGAGAAAAACCATATATAGTTGCTTTATATGTCAAAGAAGTTTTTCTAAATCAAGTCCTCTCTAAAGACACGAGAATTCACACTAGACAGCAACTGTTTACTTGATCTCTGTCCAAGTAGTTTTTATTACATGATTTTATTTAACTTGACTCCTGCGTCTGTTTGAATGAAGGTGTCGCAAAAGTCATATCCTGTATCTGCACTTGGTTTCCAAGAAGTCTTTTTTTTCATTAGGTTCATCTTAGAATGAATGTGTTAACTCAGAAGAAAGACGATGTTGAAACAGTTTTTCTCTTGTACATTCATAACATATGTGAGCACTCATGGAGGATAGATATTGTTCTTTTACACTGCATGTTGTACTTTTGTCTTGTATTCTGCAAATCACAGTCTGTTTAATGAATATGCCAGTTTTAGTGTTTTTCAGGTGTCAAAATGCAAGCAAAGTCCACTCATCAGAGAGGATGTTCAGTTGCACTGACAGATTTGTTAATGTTTTTCACCCCAAAGTAAGTTGCACTTTGATGTGGAGATAATTATTGTGAACTTGTCTGCAAAATCTATAGAAAAAAAAAAGGCAACAGCAACCGGTAAGGGATGATAAAAAGAAAAACCATATTTTATATTTTTTATGATCCAATTCATAACCATCATCATTGTTGTTACTCAAAGAAGAGAAGGAGAATCTGGGAGGAGGGTCTCACTGAAAATGCAGATGAAGGCTCTTCAGTTGCAGTCTTTATTAGAAGTCAAGGCAGAGCCAAACTATTTAGGCCAGAGTGAATTTGATGCAAAGGTAAAATAAATTACTTTTAGTTTTTTCTTACAATTGTTCTCAATGAACACTGTACAGTGCTACGTTAATAAATTTTCATTTGTCTTCTCCACTTTTCTTGTTCCTGTGTATTTTTTGTATGATTTCCAAATAAAGAAATTAGTATTGTCTTTAGCTGACATGAAGTTTTTCTTCCTTTTGTTATTCAGCATTGTGCATATATGCACTTGTATATGTAGTTGTAAGCTTGAATATTTCCATGAAATGAAATGTTCTTAGTGGAACTAGAAAGGATTGATATCTTCATTATACTTCAGTGAAAGTTAGGTGCAGTTTTATTTGAGTATTTTTATATATCTTGTTTTAATATCTTCTACAAAGAATGTGCTACAGCATTTGTAAGTAAATCCTAATGCCTTGTATTAGCTCACTAAACACAGTGGACTGTAGTTTGTTTTAGGTTAACCAATCAGGTGTTGAAATTGGACTTGTTTTGTAAAAGACTAAAGTAATGTGTTATTCTGATTAGATTAAACTTTTTATTTTTTTTATTTTATTTCAATCTAAATTTTTTTAAATATGATAAATAATAAAAAAAAAAATTATTTATAGATAAAATTTTCATTTGACCACATTAAAATTTAAATAATATTGTACGCTGCCAAAAGTGATTGAATGCACCCTGATGTGGTCTGAATACACCGAGTATCTGAACATCTCTTCCCGATTGAAGTGCATCTTTCCTTGCTGTCCCAATGCACTAACTTTATTTAACCATAACAGCTGCCCTTTGGGGAACTATTACCTATAGAGGACTATGTTCACTTTGCAGGATTATTTTCTTTGACAAAGCAAATCAGTTTAAAAAGTCTGGATAAAAACAGAATATTACCAAAACCAACAAACACACCCTGCTATGAGGGAGAATTTTAAATCTTGACTACCTTACCAGGTAGCTACCTCTTAATTCAAACTGCAAGAGTAACTCTTTTCTGTAGCTGGCAGTTAACCTCTAAAAGAAATAACTGTGCTAACTACTCCTTGGGACCTGTGGTGGCTGCTCAGCAACTTGTGCAGCTCATCCAGCTCCTTATCAGGACAAGGTTGCATCTCCTTAGATGTGCAGTTGTGGCGATGGGATAATGAATGAGGGAGTGACTCGCCTCTGTTCTCTGCCCCTTCATCCTTCGGCTTCGGGGCAGAGAGTGGATCCGGCCATCACATGCTGGAACTGTCGACTAATGGCAGGGAAGTTTTGCAATGGATCAACCATTCTATTATCTTTATAGAGATTATAGAAGCAAACCGCCCCTTTCTCTGGCAAGGGGGATGGGTCCCTGACAATAACAAAAACAACAAAACCCACTGTGGGGTTACATCTCTTCCTCATGCGAGAAAGCCTGGAAGTCTGTCCGGCTGATCACGCAGTCTTTGTATACTCCGATCAATTAATCAGATACAGACTTCTTTACTGAAGATCTCTCGAAGACTCAGTTTATCTTGATGCTTGCATGGTTTCTGCATAATGAAGTGTGGGGAAAAATATCTATACTATATTTGTGACACTTGAGTTGAGGGGGAAGTTATCAATACCTAGTCCAAGTACCTCCTATTATCCCAAATAGCTGAAGTATGGTTGAAGGCATATTAACAGCAACTCGATATGCAGTAATAATTCTAGACTTCTGGAGGCCTGATCCGGATCTCTAGATGAAACTAAGTTGTATCTTGTTAGAGATTTAAGTTCTTGGGGTTATTACACTTTTAACATTTAAAGCTACTTATTATGCCTTGCCATATGGTGACAAACGCAACCCTTGTCACTTGTTTCAGAACTTCAGTAATGAATGAACATTGTAGGTGGTAAATATAAGTGCTAGTGGATATTGGTATGCTAATTTACGGAATAACTAAAAGAAGACTTTAGTTTCACTGTCCTAACCTTCATTTAACCACTAGTGTCACCGTTCTAAAGCTGTGTGGAAGGTCAAGCGTTGGAATAAGGTACCTATTACAAAGCCATATTACAGCCCTCTTGTTAAGTCGAATGGAACGAAGGGCCTAACCAAAGTAGGCAATTATTGTAGAGAAGTTTTTTCCATTGGGTTTCAACATAAATTTGCACAATTTCAAGACTAAAGTCCTTTTAAGATGACTACATAATGACTGACTTATGCATTGAGGTTCTTCGGCAACAAAAACCGGCAACAGAATTGGGTGCAGTGATCCCCCCACTCCCCGCCCGCCCGTCTCGCCGCGAGGGGATCGAACGGCGTGTTGCTGAAAACGTGAGTTCGCCTTCGTCTTCTGTGCTTTTTCATGTGCCTCGGTTCTATATGCTTGTGTTTTCTCAGATATAGACGCATTCGCCATTCACCAGTATAAGACTTCATAAGAAAATATATCTCTTGATAAAGAAGACTGCAAATCCTCCTACGTCAACCGTTTTTTATGTCGATTTAGAGGATTTATCCACCCTCTTCGCCACCACATACAACCCCCCCCCCCAACACCCTTACGGTAAACTGACTTCCTGGAGCAGGAATATCCATAGGACTGCCAGGCAGAGGCTGCCGTGTGGTGGCTGCCATTACTTCCTTTTGAAGAAACTTGTAGTTCGGACGATTTCTCTGATCCACTTGATAGAGCGAGAAAGTGAGAGTAACCTCTTCCCCCCCCCCCCCCCCCCCCCCCACCCCCTCTCTCTCTTGCAGAGCTTGGCTGAAGTTTGTAGGGTCAGTGATTCCAAACGATCCCATCATAGTCTATTCACGGATAAATATAGTGAGAGAGAGAGAGAGAGAGAATCGTAAAATCTCAACGCAGGATAAGAAGGTAGAAACTTAAGTCCCCAGGAAAAGAAAAAACAATAGGATTCAATTGACGACAAACTCTCCCTAGGTATCGAAAGGAGGAACTATCTTTCATAAATGAAGTTAACTTTCAAGGTTTAGCATTTTGTATGATGAAGCTCATATATCCCAGTTGACCCCACCTCACCCCCACCCCCAATCCCCTTCCTCTTCCTCTCTCTTGGGAGGTCAATGTTAATACGAATATTATACTCAGTGGTGAATGTTGTGGACGATTATGGGAATTAACTAAGGAATGTTATGGATACGAATACTATAATTATCGAGTTCAATAGAAAAACTAGGTCACACACCCCACACAGCACTTCATACACCACATCCAGCATGGAGGAAGGGGGGACAGTCATTAGTCCCGAATGATGAGAGGGGACAGAACTACTTCAAGCAGCAATGGAACAGGCGAGGAGAGAGAGAGAGAGAGAGAGAGAGAGAGATAGAGAGAGAGAACACCGCTAAGCTGCAACCCAGCCTGGCCAGTCAGTCATCAGCCTAGCAGCAGCAGCAGCAGCAGCATCATCATCAGTCACAGCGTTTCTATTTGACGAAAACGGTGCCTACTGTCACGGCAGGCGGCTTTGTCATATAAGAAGAGGATCATAGGTACTAGTTAAACGAAACCTGTCCATTTTCTGTTTATGAAAGGAAGGAAGGAACCAAGAGACCAAGTAGACAAGACGATGATGCGTCGTCATCTATTTTTTTGGAATATTTTCCCATGAATCCTGAATGGTGTCGTTTCATACAGCCTGGATGGAAGAGCTTACATAGTACGTACTTCAGTTTGACTTGAACTGCTCTTGGCGGCATAACAACGCCTATTTCCACCACATCAAGTTGTCTGAGGTGAGAGAGAGGGAGAGAGAGAGAGAGCAACATTCCATTAATTAATATATATATATATATATAATTATATATATATATATATAATATATATATATATATATCTATATATAGATATAATATATATATATATTTGTGTGTGTGTGTTTGTGTATATATTACTTATCCCAAGTGCCATGACGAGCGTTATAACCCCACTGGGACTGAAGGAATCTTCTGGAAATATTTAGAATTCTCGAAAATGTTCTTACTAACGTTCAGAAAAGAATAATAGGCCTGAAGTCGAAGATCGCCTCTTCATTTATGTCTGTTTTCTCTCTTGGAAACTTTCTTTACTTTAGTATATGTTTTGTCCAAGTTTCATTTCAAATGTAAGTGGAAGTATCTTGGTGCTACCTATTCGTTTCAAGTGACATACCCTGTGGAAGGGTTCTTCTCTCTCTCTCTCTCTCTCTCTCAGAGGCCACTGGGGGCTTGTTTCGAAACAAAGAATGCATCTTTAGACTTGGCTTGGAACAGTCCACGCTTAAGTGAATCAATTAGTGCGTTTCGCATACAATACTATACTACATAGGGGAGAGAGAGAGAGAGAGAGTTTCGAACACTTTCTAACTTTGTTATGTTGATGTTCAAAAGTATTTCCCGTTTTATATAGGACGCAACCAGCTTTTTACTTCACCGATATTAGTGTGGAATCATCTTTTATATGCTGTAAAAGCATAGAATTAACCTCATTATTCGTAATCGGAATGAGATGTGTAGGTACAAAGTGAGGTCATAATTATCCCACAAAGTCCCAATGTGCTTTATCATGCTTTGATTTTTATTAAACTTAATTTCTGAAGTCTTTTTTGATAAGTTTGATTACCTGTTACAAGAATCTTTAATTATTTATATTGTCATTAATCATTCTCTCTCTGAGGCCACTGGGTGCTTGTTTCGAAACTATGATTGCTCTTCCTATTCCTAAAACAGCACCTTCAGACTTGGCTTGGAACATTCCACGCTTAAGTGAATCATTGGTGCTTTCTCATACAGTATTACATAGGGAGAGAGAAAGAGAGAGTTTCGAACACTTTCTAGTTTCATGTTGATTCAAAAGTTAAACATTTAATATAGGAGGCAGCTTTTACTTCAGCTTGTAAACCCCAAACTAGAGTAAGACAGCCACAGAGTCTGTTGTGTCCAGTAGCTACAGTTAGTTCCTAGGCCTAACATTCCTCTTGAGAACACAATGTCTGACAGGTAGGAGGAGGTAGCACCATTCACAAGTTGTTCCTCGATCAATCTGTTCTCGAACTCTTCATTTGCCTTAGACTAAACGTCCCGGTCCTCTATCCCGGCGCCCCCCAGTCCCTCCCGGGGTACCTACCTCCTTTCATTATTGTCTTATGACGTTGAGTAAGTGGCCGTTCAGAGGAGCTGGAATGACTTTTGACCTGTGACCATCACATTAAGAGGAAAGCGATTCTGGTTACCAAGTTATTTTCTCACAAATCATTGTCAAGATAATATATAAAAAATCATCGATAATGGTGTGAATCATCTTTTTATAGCCGTAAAAGCATAGAATTAAAGCTCAATATTTGTAACCGAAATGAGAAGTGTAGGTATAAAGTGAGGTCATAATTATCCCACAAAGTCCCAGTGTGCTTTATCATGCTTTGATTTTTATTAGACTTAATTTCTGAAATGTTTTTGATAAGTTTGATTACCTGTGACAAGAATTTTCAATTATTTATATTGTCATTAAAATTACAGGTATGACTCCCTAGGGAGTCAATGATATACAGAATAAAGGAAAATGGTCTATTTCATAAATAATTTTATTTGAATGATTTTTATCAATTATTTTATTGATATAAATATGACTAAGAGGTACAATCATGCCTGAAAGCACAACTGTATAGCACACACGACTACAAAGAAATCAAGTAAATAAAATGGTAACCAAAAAACGCAAAGTTCTTGTACTGAGTAAATGATAAAGGAAACACTCCAATAAAGAATACATAATAACTACATGAAATAAAAGGAGAACATGGTACAGAAGGAATCGTGAATAACTGTACAGCAGAAAAGGGAATGTGCACTGCAGAATTCTATTTTTCATGAAATATTGACCAGCATGATTTCAGATGAAGGGTGACGTTACATTTTGTGCAATGAATTTTCCCTTTCCTCTTACACGCAACACATCTTGAAGTTGCAAGAGATTCAGCACAGTGATTAGTGTTGTCCGTCCTTACTTCCCTTGGTGGGAGAGCTTTTCTTCCTTTTGGACCCGACCTTAGGCCTTTTGAACACTTCCTTTCAGGCTTTGCTCTTTTGACAAGGATCTGAACAATAGACCATCTATATTCTCTGTTAGGAATTGGAGTTCCTGTACTGATTTCATAAATCACCAACAGAACACCATCCCTGTGTTCAGAGCAGCAACAATAAGAGGAAAATACCACTTTTTACCTCTGATTGCAGGCCAAAAATCTGACCAAGCTCTGTCAAACAAGTCAACACCGCCCATGCCTTATTATATGCTCTTACGATGAAAGGTTGTTCTATGTTCACTCTTCCTACACCTCTTTGCCAAGTCAATGGGATTTAGACCTTCACAGTTACTGCAAAGAGTAACAAATTTCACATTTCCCTCTGAGCGATAGTCGTTAGGATCCATTTGGCTTCCTTTTCATATCTTTTGCAGTAGGCAGTGGGCAGTGTTTTGTTCTGTTTGATCTGATTGTAACAGTTGCATTTATTTCCTCTGCTTACAGATCTAATACTATGTCATATGAAGTAAGAAAATTGTCAACATAGAACCTATGGTTAGTAGGATCAGTGCAAGCAGAAATGCATTCTCGGATTACTCTACTTCCTAAAGGTTCTGTAGACGACTGGTTTTCTGATTTGCCTTCATAGGTTTTTACAAAATATGGCATTCCAGTTGAACTAACCAAGATCTCACCTAACCACCTTGTTCAAGAGTTTAATGACCATAGTCTAATCCTACACTGGGAAAGTAATTAACTAATGTTTTAAGGACCGAGGGTTTGACATATCATATTAGATGAACAAGTTGGGAGAACACATTTATAGGTAGTGCAAGATACAATCATTCGTCTTACGATAATCCGACTTTATGATGGGGTTAGCAATTAATACTGATATGACAATATTTTGAAAAATATTTTTAAACTTCGCTCGCAGTGGGTGCAGGCAGCAGCATACAATCAGGCAGCAGAGAGAGCAAATTACATTAGTTTAACTTCTTTTCTTCCATATCTTTAGCCCCTCTAATTAAATAGGTTAAAAAAAGTAAAAGTGAATGTTATACTTGGTAAATGTGTACATGTACAACCATGAACAACTGAATGAGAAACTACTTTATTGCTAAGTACAACCAAATCGGATAACAACATCCTTTTCTTTGTATTTCAACTACTGTAAACAATCACCGTAGTTATGTTATAAATGACGTTATGTAGAATAGGACTGATATATTTCTATGTAATTTGCTATGGATGCAAGATCGGCAAGGTAATTTACTGATAAATTTAAACTGCAAGCTGTAGCTGAAGCTGAGAAAACAATGATCAAATTGCTAATGACTATCATGCATCGGCAACAAGGATAAAACTACCATAAACTTTAATATGACATCAAACACAACTATAGATGAAATCAAAAGAAAACTATATTAATCAAAAGTACCTGCCATGAAAAAACACATATTACTGTTGTTTTCATGCTGAATACATATAACAAACGTAAAGCTTGTATCACAATGAAATCATGTGAAAATAGCAAACGCAATAAATTTCTTTACACAATAAACATGCCCCCAACACAATCTATTACGAAAAAAATAATTTAATTCACAATGAGACATATTCAAGAAACATTGCGACTTAAAAACACGTCATATAACGAAAAATGACCTTGTCCCTTATATATATAAGTAAAGTATCTCGATATTCATTTATGCTAACTAGAAGCAAGAAAATTCGCTCAAAATTGTGTTAAGTACAGCGATATAAACTCGTATTCACCATCAGCTGATTTCCAAACCAAAACAATGACAAACAATGACCACTAAGGGGAACAACAGACTGGACTAGTGGATCCAGTTTCCACCACGTGTGAAGCCACCCTTTGAAAAAGTACTTTAGCACCTCCTAGCACCAGAGATGGGCATCAGTCACGAGTTGCTGGTGGTGAGAACAAGAGCTCAAGACCTCTACTCTCCTTTCGAAATAAGTATTTTCTCCAAAGTTAGAAATTAATCTCATATTTTAAGATTAAACAGAGGTTAATGAAAGTCTGGCCCTACGCAGTGCACACATATCTCCATGACGCTTTCGAAATATTTACTTGCAACTCCAAATATTTAGAAGATTGACGCCATCTCGATGTTTGCAGAAATGCTTGTGTCAATAAACTTCCCATTCCATGTGCTAAATCCGCACACCACTTGTACCCATAGACGCTGCGGCACTCTCTTCACAAAAATCGTAAACAATGACTTCCACCCACGACTAATCCAAGGGAACTACGAATTTTAGTAGAAGAAGAAGAAGCGTGCACTAGATAAATTATTTAAATAAAATATTTAAAACAGCAGTATAAGGTCATGAATTGCATAAATATTTTTACATATTCATAATTAATAATTTGAAAATATCGTTGCTGAAAAAGTACTAGATTCCTGACTCAAATATCAACAGTTTTGCTTGTGAACGGTACCTCCAGCATTCTTCGCACTCTTCAATTGTTTATCATTTGTGTTGCCAATTGTATGTGGTTACCCTCCATACTGGGTATAAGACTTACACAAAACCGGGGAAATATGATATGTCATGATACAATAAAGGTTTGTTCATACTTACCTGGGCAGAAATATATATAGCTGTATTCTCGTCCGACAGAATTTCAAAACTCCCCGGCACATGAGTGGTCGGCCAGGTGGTTAGTACCCATTCCCGCCGCTGGGAGGCGGGTGTCAGGAACCATTCCCATCTTCTATTCAGATTTTCTAAAGCCACTGTCTCCTGAGGGGAGGTGGGTGGGTACTTGATTATATATATCTGCCAGGTAAGTATGAACAAACTTTATTGTATCATGACAATATAATTTTGTTCATGACACTTACCTGCCAGATATATATATAGCTGAATCCCACCCTTGGAGGTGGGAAGGGACAGAACAGAAGGATTTTGCCGGAAAACAAATTGCATGCAGATGAGTGACATCTTGGTTCCACCTGTTAGCATAGCTGACTTGGTGATTATTGTCACCCAAGTCCGCTTTTGCTTTACTAGAGTCTCCAGCAAGGTAGTGACCTGTATAGCTGGGGAGTTCTAGATGATCTGTCAAGGAGCGTGACCACAATGAAAATGACTAGACCATATGACCATACCATGAGGGCTAAGAAGTAAATTATATCACCACCTGACCAACCTAGCCAAAGTTAGGGTGTTTTAACTATTTTCTACAGGATAGGATGAGTGGTACTTCTTGCCTTCAAGACTTTGTCTGCGGACACGTATGGTCCTAGCGAGCAGCAGATCTCATACGTCGTCTTCACATCCCTCAGGTAGTGTGAAGCGAACACAGAGTTGCTTCGCTAAAACGCGGCACTCAGGATGTTACTGAGTGCCATGCTTTGTTGAAATGCTTCCGAGGCCGCGCCCTCACCTCGTGAGCATTTAGTTTAAAAGATTTCAAATCCTTGTCCAAACATGAGTAATGAGCCTCTTTGAATGAACTCCTTAACAATAACGCCAGGGTGTTCTTTGACATGGGTAAGCCTGGTCTTTTACGGAACACTGCAGATTGTCCGAAGGACCTTGACTTTCTTAGTTTTATCTAGATAAAACTGTTAGAGTGAAACTGTTAGAGTAAACCGACTCTAGGAAGGACGTGACCTCTGTGAACCCATACTCTCAAAGGCCCACATGAGGTGATCAGTGTTCTTCTCGCTCCCTCTGACGCCAAGAATTATCTTATTACATTTCCCAAGAGTTTGAAATAGGGGAAAAGACTAAACATCCATACCCCTTCAATACTATAGGATGGCGTCTATTGCTACCGCTCCCAGATCGAGAATAAGGGAGCAGAGTAGAGGAAGCTTCTTCGTCCTAAACATTGCGAAGAGATGTATCAAAGGACGTCCCTAAAGTCTCAATAACTCTCGATATACTTCCAATCGAAGATTCTATCCGGGTGTCAGTATCTGTTGCCGTCGATCGAGAAAGATTCGTACGGACGTTGTGCAATCCTGTAAACGAACCCTCTTGAGGATCTTTACATTCCATGCCTGTTGTCATAACAGGCTCTCTTTCATTAACTCAAACAGGGATCGAGAGAGTGTTTCTCGATACTTCTTGAGACACGAGAGAGATGTATTGTCCGAGTTGATCTGTTCCCCTGGGACAAATGTAGGGACGACCGAATTGCTTACAATTCTTTCAGATTATGTGCCAGGACATCTGACACCCTCTCCAGATGCCTGGTACTTTTTCGCTATCACTGAGGTGATACTTGAAGCATTGCGAGATGTTCAGAATAGTCTCTAGATCTTGGATATATTTATTTCATTTTTCCAGTAGGAAAAAACTGTACAGGTCTGAATTGCAGTCTATTCAGGTAAACAAACTTCTTCAGGGAGGAAATGGTCCCCAGCAGACTCATTCCTTCTCCTACCGAGCATGCTTCCTTCCCTAATATGGCTGCGCTTTGCCTAAGCAGGAGAGCATTATTATGCTATGCTGCGGTAGACTCTTATAGAATCCTGTTACAGTGCGGTAAAGAGCACTGAAAGATCTAAGAGATATCTCTGTTGAAAATTGTTTCGCAAATGAAGGCAATGTTTATTCAATGCATGTTAGAATTCCCCTCAATCCTAGGCTAAAGTCCGCGATTGTAGGGCAGAGATACGGTTAGTCAGTCAATCCCGCGGGAGAGAGAGACGTAACCGACCGCGCATAACAGCGACCTACCTGGTACTGAGTTGGTGTACAGTTACAGCAGCTTACGTTCACCTCCTCGCACTATTATGCCTGAGTTGCCAGCTACTCTATTCTACAAAGGAATAGGTCTGTTATTATTTGAACAGAAAGAAACTCTCAAGTGGCATATTAAGCGAAACAGAATTCGCTAAATACAGAAGTTGAGTTTGTGTTGTCGTAACACTAAACCTTAAATATCCAAATGGTAAATCGGAAACTCCTAGAAGGTTGCGGGGAGTACGATTAATTATATACTGCGTCATCCACAGTGACAGCAGCCTTCAATCATCGTCTCGCTGCTCTCGCACTATTCTGCCTGAGTTGCCAGCTACTCTATTCTACGCAGGAATAGGTTTATTATTATTATCAAGCAGAAGGAAACTCTCAAGCAGGCATATTTAAGCGAAACAGAATTCGCTAAATGCAGAAGCTGAGTTGGTGTTGTCGTAACAATACCTTTTAGCTTTGTCCTTACACCGGAAACTCCTGGTGATTAAATACACTTAGAATAACAGTCCTTTCAGTTGCCATCGTAGAGGTAACTATGATATGCGTATATGACTTGAACCATACAGTAGTAATATAACGCAAAGATAAAATACGTAAGTATTGTAGTCACTTGGACAGCTAATTCTCTACTACATTCTTTCCTCGACGAGGAAGAGAGAGAATGGAAATATCGACTGTCTTCGTTCTCTTCGCCACGAGAACGAATTAATATTATTCGAAGGAGATCCTCAAGTGAGAACCGAGGACCGAAAAGGACAGTTCAATCTTCTTATGTTATTAGACCTAAGACTTCATGGACGTCGTCTACAAGTCTTTTTCGTGGACGAGCCTCTGACTAATGAATGAGAGCTCTTCCGAATCTTGTCAATGAGAGCTTATCCGCTTCCGCGATAAAATGTTATTAAGATCTTTATCAATGAGAACTAACCCATTTACGAGACAAAGAGTTTCATTTTTGTCAATGAGGGGTCATCCACTTACTTGACAAAACGTTTATTAACAAAACAATTAGTATCTTGCTAATGGGGGAAACCCACTTACATGACTGAAAGTAATCCAGGAATTCGAGCATATAGTCTTCCCGATTCCCACCGAAATCGAGGAAGGGGCAGGATTCCTGGTCAGAGACTGGGCTTACGGCAGGCAGGACCCTAATGTTCCCCTTCGGCAGCGCAGTCCCGAATGCAGAAGAGGCGTTTTATGACATCGAAATCTGGTTAAAGTTTTTCTGGAATTCATCAAGTCATGGATTCTATTGAACGCTCCCCACGTAGAAAGCGAAGTGGACATCTTGACGAGACCAAGCTCCTTCCTCTTCTTCGACGACGCCCACTACGAGAGAGGAGAGCAAGGGATCCTCTATCTGAAGGCCTTGAAGCATAGGGCGCTTACTCGTCTGAAGAGTGTCCTGCTACGTATTCCTTAGAGCGTCTTGACGCGTAGGATGCCTAGCGTCCTCAAAAGCATCCTCCTCCGCTTCTAGATGTGTAAGACATCGTCTCCCAAAGCGTCCTGGTGAGGGTCTCTACGTGTAGGACATCGAGCATCTTCAAAAACTTCCTCACGTCTCAATGCGTAGGACGTTGAGTGTATTCAAAAGACGTCGTCGTGAGAGTCTTGCCGAGCGTATTGGTTCATAGAACACCAAGTGTTCTGAACGGCATCTCAGTGATGCATAAAAGGCCATCTGAGAGGCATCCTGGAGAGCCGTACGCTGCTCCTGAAGTGTGCGAGGAGACGGGCCTTAAGGACCTTCCTTACCTTCTAACAAAGACGGTGGCCGCCTGTGCGACATCTTGCGTCTTTGTAATGCAAATGAACACTTCAAGAAACTCGCTCAAAAAGGAACTTACAGAGTTCTGAAAGGCCTCCTTCGAACATCAAGAGAAGCGACATGGAGAGCTTCCTGATGTGACACGGCGGACCGAAAAGCGTCAACACGAGTAACTTGAGAGGCGTCCTTGTGAGGGACGGCGCTCATGAAGTGCGCTAGCATCCTAAGCAGAGTGTGATCTTCGTCAGGACTAGTTTTATGGACATTCACAACTCCTGACAAAGACGACGGACGCCTGTGCGACATCTTGCGTCTTCGTCACGCTCATTGACACTTCCTGAAACGCACTCAATATAACGCCTGTGCGTTCTTGGGTGCGAAATTGTAGAAGGCGACGAGCGAGGAGAAGGAGAAGGAGACTGCCTGCTTGACAGACCTCGAATCCTTCCTGCGGCAACTGTGTTCTGCCCTTCTCTTGGCGAACTTAGGCCCACCGAGAAGGACTGATTCTGTGAGAAGACGAGGGGACTCCTTCTTCTCACAGTAACAATGCTAGAGCAATCTGGGCGCTCAAAAGCGTCCTGCTCTGATGACGTCCTATTTCCTTCTTGCGTTGGAAAGTCATCAAACTGTTAAGGCTGTGATCGCAATCGCATGACAATAGAGAGAGAGGACGTGAAGCGTCCTCCTCTATAAGCTTCTGTTTAAAGGGCGCGAGTCCTTCCGAGAGCTCCAACCCCTATGCGGGGAGGACGCCTCGGAGGACGAGAAGCGTAAACCGAGGCGGAGGACGCTCTCAATCTCCTGAAGAAGCGTCCTCTTCCATAAGACCTCTCCTAAGAGGGCGAGAAAGACGATGGCCGCCTGTGCGACATCTCACGCCTCCTACCGCTCTCAATTGGAGAGGCCTTCCGAGAGCCTCACCCACGTTGAGGTGAGGACGTCTCGGAGGAAGAGAAGCAATTCTTCATGATTCGTGCATGTGCACGATCTTTGGCAGCCTGGGATGCGTCCTCAGGCCTGCCGAAGGGACGCTGGATCGGGGGGGAAGTCTCCGTAACCCTCCTTCGGTTTTCGACTTGCCCCCTCCCTGGCCCTGGGAGTCCGACAGAGGTCTAAACCTAGAGGCGTTAAATCAACATCACTACACTCACAACACTGATTGAAGAGCGAGCACTTTAGATTCCAATTACTGATGTAATCCACCATAACAGAAAGGACATTACCTCTCACAGACACTTCTCTCTAGGCCCGTAGGCCATACCAGAAGGTTAGGCAAAATAAAGTTTACAGGAGGTTCAGTTAGGTTTATTACCCTGACTTCTGTTTACTGATCTTGGAGGAAAATCCTCTAATTCTATTACGCTCTAATTTGCGTACATACGAATCATACATCTCGGAATCAGTCAAATATCACACTATTGCATTGATGTTTTAACAAGAATTATGTACACGTCGTGTATATTAGAGAATCTATCGAAAGATTCGTTATTCTCACCTAACCCCTTTGCAGACAACAAAGTCTGAAACTAGCCTAACTAGATTCAGACCTCTTATGTCAAGAAAATCAAAATTAAATCAATTTATGATAGCGTATGCCTAGCCGCAAATCCAAGTTAATAAACCAAAAAGAAAACAACCAAGATACTTAAGCGGCAATGAAGTTTCCAAAATCCTAGGCGGAGGTAATGAAAACAGGTGTTTACATTACCGGCGACAGAGAAAAATCTGAATAGAAGATGGGAATGGTTCCTGACACCCGCCTCCCAGCGGCGGGAATGGGTACTAACCACCTGGCCGACCACTGCGTGTGCCGGGAGTTTTGAAATTCTGTCGGACGGAGAATACAGCTATATATATATCTGGCAGGTAAGTGTCATGAACAAAAAGTGAAATTAGCGTATCTATTTGTAGTACGTTTAATATATATATATATTACAGCAATTTTATCATTGCTGCATTACTATGACAACTAAAATTCATGGAAACGGTTTGTCAATGCATTGGCGTATGTGCGAAGCTCCACTAGATTGGCAATGATGAGCCATTTTTCGTCGCGTCATCTGCTTGTAAAGGTACATCAGAAATATCTGTAATTTTTTTGGGTTAATTTGGTTGCAAAAAAGGGATAATCGACATGAATTAAATAAACATTTTGAAATAACAAAGTCAAGTTAAACTAAATAATGAGTAAAGTAAACAATTAAGGGAATAAATCTTTGCACCTCATAAACCGTGTACTCGTGCGCTGCCTGTAACTGTGTTTGTGTAGTGAGCGCTTAGGAAGCATGAACCGCAACGTGGGTTCAAGTGAAATTTTGGAGTGAATTAAGACCACCAAAACTGTGTAGTTACAATCAAATAAGCATTGTGGAGTTTCAGTTGTGATGGCAGTAAGGATAAAACCATCGATTACAAGGTAAAAATGAATTCGGTTCAAACCATGACCCCAAGAATAAAAAGTTTCATACTTTCACTAATATAGGCAACAAAATGTTGTTTTATTGTGCAGATTACAACTGCAATCTTGAATAAGATCAATAAACATTACATATATACGCTAACATTGTTCAAATGAGTGCTGGGAAGGCTGGGAAAGATGGTGGATTGTCTGTGGTTAGAGCGGCCAGCCATGTGATTGCCGCCATATTGGATTTCAAAACTGCCTTGAAAACATATTTTACAAAGAGCTCACATGCTTATTTTAGTTTGTATGGGCTTTCATATATCACATTATGTTGACGAAACTTCAGTCTTTTGAATGGTATGCTTAAAGTTGTAATTGTATTCTTGTTTCACCAATTAAATATCGAGTGAATAAGGCCTGGCCAGCATGATGACGATGGATCGTCCGTGGTTGTTTACCCATAACTTACTGCGAAAGGAAAGTAGAGGTCTTGAGCTCCTTCTCTCACCACCAACAACTCGTGACTGATGACCATCTCCAGTGTGAGGACAAGTTAAAAGTACTTTTTCGGAGGGTGGCCTAGCCGTGGTAGTTAGCGAGTTTGCCAGTCCACATGGTTGTTTACCCTAGATCCCTACTCTCGTCCTTTGGTCTATTGAAAAAATATCTTAGGACACGGGGCTACAGCCTAACCTAGGCTATAGGGTTATAAATTAAACTGGGTAGATCTAGTGTACCTATCCGCGGCGGCCCAGAGTATGGCAGTTGCGGTTTTTCTATGCAGTTTTACCCCCTGAACAAGAATTTGAAGTAATATTTATTCGGACGACTCTAATATTTACCTTTGAAACTCTATCCTACAGTAAAGGGGATTCCCATTGGGAACCGGGGTTTTGGGTGGGACAAAACCCTAACTCTATCCTACGGTAAGGGGGACCCCCAGTGGGAACCGGGGGTTTTGGGTGGGGAGAAACAACCACTTGGGGGGTGATTTTGCCGTGTTATTGTGGTATTTCCCCACATTTATCACTTTTAAAAACCACGAAATACAGGCGGAAATAAGAGATAACAAAAAAACTAGCGATAGTGGAGCCGTTCCACATCCATATTCGTCTACTACTACTACTACCACAACACTGAATCCTATACGCATGCGCTAATGCTACTGCGCATGCGCTAACTGTAAGGGAGCTTTTGGCCTAAACTCAGACTGCTTAGTGAGGAAAGAAATGGGGGTTTACGGGAGGGATACATGTATTAGCCAAACCCACGTTACAGTATGACCCCTACATTGCTACCGGACTGAGTGAAGGATTGGGTGGTACAGGGTTCCCAGATTTGGCAGTTTCTCACCAAATTTGGCTTTTTTTCCTAATTTGGTGGGTAAAAATTCACTTTGGCTGGTTATGTGGTTTTTGGTCTGGTTTTCAAATACTTTCTGTTTGAGCTAAACACTGATCCCACGTTTGAGGAATCTCTCCCCAGATTGGGAATTTTTTTTTTTTTCTTTTGAAGGTTTTCAGGAAAATCTGGGGAATTTGAATAGGTTTTCAGTAAAAAAACTGGTAACATTTAAGCAAAATATGTAGATGGAATTAAAATAAAAATCACACACACACCAGACGACCACAAAACAGGCCGCCGGATTCTCAGAGAACGAGCCTCATTTTCAAAATTTCAATTCATTTCTCGTTTTTTTTCCTTTATTCTTATATTAGTTTATATTATCTAACTAAAACTATGATGCCGCTATACAAGCATATATATGATAAAAAAATATGCATTTATAAGATAAATTATAAACGCACATATATTTGCCGGTTATTTGGGTTTGGTTTGGATTTCCATTTGGCGGGATTTTGGCTGGTTTCATGGTAGACTTTGGCTGGTTGGTAGTGGTGTCATCTGGGAACCCTGGCTGGTAACCATACGTTGTTACATAAAAGCATTTACCTAATTTGTTTATTAAACATGTTATGTGAATTCTAGTGTTTATTCCTTTTCATTTTCCATAGTATTTGTATGATAACTGTTTTGAAATATCCCCACCTAATCATTTCACCATATATAACTTGAAATATTATGTTATAATTGAGGACAGACACCTAAAAAGAAAAAGGCCTACGTGTTGATATAGAACTCAGTTTAGGACGTTTCGATACCTACCTACCTACCTGTTACGTGAAATTGCACATTGCGTTTGCTATTACATACACACTCCCTATATCATTTATACACAAGTCAATCCCTCCCCTTTCCAGTATTCACGACTGGCTCTTTACGTTACACCATTTACAATGCATTTCTCACCGATACCAATATCTAGATTAAAGTTTGCCATTATTATTATAAAACCTACATTTAAATATATAACATTTAAATATATAGTTTGCCATTATTTTTATAAAACCTACATTTAAATATATTCCATTATACACTTACAGACATTACAATTTACACCTCCCTTCCAGTTTCCTTACTATTATGCAGTTATGTATGGTTACCTTTTACATTTTACAACACTTCCACACCCATCAAAGTTAGGTTTATATGCCATTTTACCTACTGGGGGCCGAATCCCATCCCCCGGTTAGGCAACATACCCTTAGGTTTAGTTTGTTATATGTGGTTTACCTATAGTTTTACTTCCTTGAAGGGGGTTACCCGGTTAGCTAGGTTGGTTAGTTCTTCAAGGGTGGATACCGGGGGGGGGGGGGGGGGGGAGGGGGGGGGGGGGGGGGGGGGGGGGGGGGGGGGGGGGGGTGGGGGGGGGGGGGGGGGGGGGGGGGTTGGTTAGGTTACATTCCCTACTTGGTTACCTACTAGGTTAGGTTTGGTTAGGTTACATTCCTTACTAGGTTAGGTTAGGCCTTTAAAGGGGGGGTACGGGGGGCGAAGCCCCCATGGTCAGGCAATATTCCCTGTTAGGTTAGGTTAGGTTGGTTAGGTTACATTCCTTACTAGGTTAGGTTAGGCCTTTAAGGGGGGGTACGGGGGGCCAAGCCCCCCTGGTCAGGCAATATTCCCTACTAGGTTAGGTTAGGTTAGGTTACATTCCTTACTAGGTTAGGTTAGGCCTTTAAGGGGGGTGGGGGGTACGGGGGGGCAAGGCCCCCTGGTCAGGCATATTCCTACTAGGTTTTAGGTTAGGTTCGGTTACATTCCTTACTAGGTTACGTTAGGCCTAGTATTTCCTACTAGGTTAGGTTAGGTTACGTTCCTTACTAGGTTAGGTTAGGCCTTAAGGGGGGGTATGGGAAGGGCGAAGCCCCATGGTCAGGCAATGTTCCCTACTAGGTTAGGTTAGGTTAGGTTGGTTAGGTTACATTCCTTACTAGGTTACGTTAGGCCTAGTATTTCCCTACTAGGTTAGGTTAGGTTAACGTCCTTACTAGTTAGGTTAGGCCTTTAAGGGGGGGTACGGGGGGGCGAAGCCCCCCTGGTCAGGCAATATTCCCTACTAGGTTAGGTTAGGATAGGTTGGTTAGGTTACATTCCTTACTAGGTTAGGTTAGGCCTTTAAGGGGGGGTACGGGGGGGCTTCGGTCAGGCAATATTCCCTACTAGGTTAGGTTAGGTTGGTTAGGTTACATTCCTTACTAGGTTACGTTAGGCCTAGTATTTCCCTACTAGGTTAGGTTAGGTTATGTTCCTTACTAGGTTAGGTTAGGCCTTTAAGGGGGGGTACGGGGGGGCGAAGCCCCCCTGGTCAGGCAATATTCCCTACTAGGTTAGGTTAGGTTGGTTAGGTTACATTCCTTACTAGGTTAGGTTAGGCCTTTAAGGGGGGGTACGGGGGGGCGAAGCCCCCCTGGTCAGGCAATATTCCCTACTAGGTTAGGTTGGTTAGGTTACATACCTTACTAGGTTAGGTTAGGCCTTTAAGGGGGGGTACGGGGGCCAAGCCCCCACCCCCTGGTCAGCATATTCCCTACTAGGTTAGGTTCTTGTAGGTTACATTCCTTACTTGGTTAGTTAGGCCTAGTATTTCCCTACTAGGTTGGGTTAGGTTACGTTCCTTACTAGGTTAGGTTAGGCCTTTAGGGGGGGGTACGGGGGGGGCGAAGCCCCCCTGGTCAGGCAATGTTCCCTACTAGGTTAGGTTAGGTTAGGTTACATTCCTTACTAGGTTAGGTTAGGCCTTTAAGGGGGGGTACGGGGGGAAATCCCCCCTGGTCAGGCAACATTGCCTACTAGGTTAAGTTCCCTACTAGGTAAGGTTACATCCCCTGCTAGGTTAGGTTATGTTAGGTTGGTTTGGTTCTTTAAGGGGGTTACAGCAGGCCCAACCCCACCCTGGTAGGCAACATCCCACCCCTACAAGTTTTTAATTAGTTGTTGTTATATGCTAACCTATGTTTTAATTTGGTCTTTTGTATTTATTAAAACAACTATAGGCCCTATTACACATTTACCACCCAGGACTTAAATCCCACCCCTCCTGGGCCCGTTATATATGTATTTGTATTATTTCATATTTTGAACCCATCCCACACATTTCATTTAGTTCCTTAACTACCCATTTACTTTTATTACCCTTAACATTGCCAACTTATCTTGTTAAGTGCTTGTTCATTTACCTCAGCCCCACCCTGCCTCAACCAATAGCATCAAGCATTTTTACTACTCCACCCCACCTCTCCTACCCTGTTTTCTACGGTCTGGCCTCCTGCCACCTCCTAACTGTAGAAACTCCAACACTGTTGAATCTGCCGCCATGACATCCACTGCTGCATCTACTTCACGCTCGCCCCAGCCCTCACCAGGAACTCTTTGCCAACTTCATGTAACAATTGTTACATGAGTTACAAAGATTTTCTGCCTTTTACTCAGGTAATTATGATCGACTAATCGGTTTTTGCCAGGACCATGGCCTCCTGAGAAAGCAGGTCTTTTGCCCCCATTCAGTCGACTCCAAGATACGGGAGGAGAATGTATAACTTCGTCGGGGTACTTGGCTGTTGCTTATTTCAAGCTGCATTTTGAGGAACCCAAGACCCTGCTCCACGCATTCTTAAAAGGCAGCTGCTGCTTTGTACCCTCCACCCCTTTAAGGTAAGGTCCAAACATTATTCTTAATTATTATGTTTTAGGAAAGTGAGTGTTAGGGCTTTCTTTCGCCGAAGTTGCGTCAAGGTATGTTACTATTCAGTGGGGTGCTGCTAAGACAACTCGTACCTTCCACCTTCCCCACCCCGCCCACCCCTGTGCGTTACACCCCCCCTTAGTGACATATGGCTCCGTGGTGGTTGGGGAAATTTAAACATGGCGGCTGTGTTTACATTGCCTTCACCGTAACGAATACTTGGTACCTTCCTATAGGACCGTTCTTCGGTGACTTAGACTATGGCAATTGACATTTTCTATGTTATTTTAGTTGCTTTACAAGGGTTGTAAGGAATATTTTTTTCGTTTGGTTGGAACTAAACTTTAATATACCTCTGAGTTTGGTGCGGCTATTATGTAACTTTCAAAGGTCAATTACTGCTTAGTTACAGCCGCCCGAATGGATATTACTTTTAAATCTTGTACAGTAACTCAAATAACATAGGAATCAGTCAATCGCCATAGTCTAAGCCACCACGGATTGCTTCTGTAGAAATACCTTAAACTGCCGTACCTAAACCTTCCGTAGAATCATTAAGAAGTCACACAGTAACATTGAACCAGACAGTCTTAGGATAAAGTAGGCCAGGATACAGGCATCCTGTAGCCTACAGTAATGAGGTCCTACAGAAACTTATAGCCTAAACTTAACATTAGCCTATGAGTAAATCATTGAGATATCATAAAAATATAACTCGTTTCATTAGATAGTCTCAGGTTTGACCGACCTAGAAGGCTACGTCTATTGGGTAACCTAGGAGTACCATAGGGCTACTGGAGGTTAAATTATATAATCTATGAACATCTATAACTCACATTATTACAGTAATTATCAGTTGTCTTTGAAGTTTATCAACTATTACGATTGATTAAGAATTGTCTTGAGTATGAAGACGGCAATTATAATTGAAGACAAAAGACGTTTGAATAGAAGTTATGCTACTAAAGCAGTCAATGGCGTCTCTTTGTTGACATTTCAGGCGTCTTCTATGTGATAGTGTTTATATTTGTGGTTCTGGTTTAGAAGTGGTTTCGGTTTTCATTCTTTTTAATAAGTTAATTGGTTAACACTTGTAAGCAATCAGTGGGAATATAATAATAAAATTTAGATAATATATTAATAAATTGGATAATTTAGTGTTAATTATTATATCAAATAATGGATTCCGGTAATGACGGTTTGTTTACGTTTTGGGCGTCGTCTCCTGAGGACTTCTCGTTCGTGGTTCCCGTTTGAATTTGATATTTTGATTCAAACCTAATTGATGAAAAGGGGAAAGTTGGATATAATCATTGGAGAAATAATTTAAAATATAGAAAATTTATCTCATTGAGAGATAATTAGGATAAATGACGATAATTACTCCGACTGATGTAGTAGTAGTAGTAGTAGTAGTAGTAGTAGTAGTAGTAGTAGTAGTAGTAGTAGTAGTAGTAGGTGGACTTTACTTAAGAAACGGCTTTTCTGCTTATTTTAATTCCACCTTTGTTTATGTTTGTTTGTTATTTTCTTTCTGCAATAGTATCATAATTCTTTCATACATTCTTTCCTATTTTCACCTCCCCCTCAGCAGATCTGCAAAGAAGAGTATGTTAGCTATCAATGCCTTTTTATTTCCCTGATATGGCTGCTGCACAAAACTATGGCTACCTATTTCTAATCTCTTTGTATTATGCTGGGTAGTAAAGTAAGACATATTCTAAATTTTTATTTTTTTTCCTCACAGCACAAACATTATGTATTTTCCCCTTTTATTCTATTTCTATTATTTAATCCTAGTATGCCTGTAGTCTGGTCCAATTGGTCAGTTTTGTTTTTTCAGTGTTGTCATACCAGATTTCTTCTTTTATGTTTTTGTAATAGTATTTTCTATAGACTCTTGATTTTGTCTCGTCACTCATCTCTCTCTCTCTCTCTCTCTCTCTCTCTCTCTCTCTCTCTCTCTCTCTCTCTCTCTCTCTCTACCATGCATTTCTGTCCCAGTTGTTTATTATTTCTTTGAGCTGTTTACCTTTAACTGCTTCAATTTTACTTAAGTTTATGTTTAATTCTCTCATATATTCTTTTACTTGTATTTTCCAGGGGGTCTTCTTGTTTTCTTACTGATCCCTGGTTATCTCATTTAGGGGCCTGTTTCCACCACTCTCAAGTGTTCTTTTTAGATAGAAGAGTTTATTCTTCATATAATATATCTCTTCAGTGGCAGGAATGAAGGAAGGAAGGAAGGAAGAGGCCCCTATTTCAGATCTTAACGCATATAAATCGCTGTGTATCTTGGTGCTTTCAGAATTGTTCTATTCTGTTACTTGATTGTAATTCATTGATGGTTTTCTTGTCTTAGAGTTTCATGACTTCCATGGCATTCAAGAAAGGATGGCATTGATAGCTAATCTTTTCCAATACAGCTTTCCTATTTTCAACCTATTACAGATTTTACTGATGATTGCAATAGCCACATTTGCCCCTTTCTGCTTTGCTTCAATTTGGTTCCTTTTTATCTGTTCTTTGAAGCAGCCTTCCATATTGTTGATTGTTACTTCTAGGTATCTTATCTGCTACTAGTTTCATTTTCTTCTATGTGCTCCATATTTTCCACATCATCAATACTATGCCAGTCGTTGGATTATTAATATGTTTACTCTTGTCCTTGTTATGTTTAGGCCACATTCACTCACTATTTCCATAAGGGTTTTTATTGCTTTTGTTATTTCTTCAAGTGTGTGTCCTAGTATTAATCCATCATCTGTGTATAATAGTGCCACAATCCTTATAACTTCATTTCTAAAACTTTCTGTTGTATTTTCTAGTTTTTCTATATTCAGGTACGTTATTAGTAGGAAAGAATATGGTTGACCCATTGCATCCCTGTCATATTCCATTAGTTACATTTAGCTCTTTTTGTTCTATATTGTTTTTAAGGCATAGTCTTGTTACATTATTTTATACATCTTTGCAACTGCATTATTACTTCTGGATGCAGCCTATATTTTTTTTTATCATGACCTCTATGAGAATTTTTCTATTAACTGAAACAAATGCTTTTTAGAAGTCTATTAATACAACAAATAATGGGTCCTTTCTTCTGTACATTTCTTGTATGCAGTATTGTAAGATATATAAATATCGATGGCCTCCTTTGCGCGGTAAAGCCTGATTGCAGTTCATTCATTTTCCTCATATGTCTGATATGCTTTTCTATTTTGGTTTTTAGGATCCCCATGAAAATTGTATATGACGCATTTGTTAGAGCAATTGGCCTAAAGATCTTTCACTATGGGATGTTGTTTCTTGGGTGTAAGTGTTGTTTCTTACTAAAGCCAGCTTCTCTGTGTTTTCCTGCCCTTCAGTATGCTGTTTAAGCACTCTGCCAATTCTTTGAAGGTTGGTACTTTGTAAGAATAATTTGAACAGAATTGGCTTCATTCTGTCTGGCTCTGGTGCTTTATTTGCCTTCATTTTCTCGAGTTGATTTTTTACATCTTCTCCTGTTATGTTGATTTCTTCCATGGGTTTAATTTTTGTCTGTTAGGTCATACACTCCATGCATGTGTTCTCTTAAAGATATATGGTATTTTATCTGCTGTCCTAATCTTTTCACTATTTCTTCCATGTCATGTTTATATTGTTCTTTCTTGCTTTCACTCCATATCTCTCCTATTTTGTTTTCTTCTTTTTGGTATTTTGTTTCCCAGAATTTTACCAGCTCTTTCCCTAGGGTTTCTTCCTTCATCTCTTGCTTATTTTCGTCGTATATCCTTATCCATTCTTTTTCTGATGTGGTCTTTCCTCTCAGCATGTCTATATATTCCCAGATTTTCCTGTGTTTGTTTTTATCCTTCATTATCTCATTTCTAACCCTTTCTACATATTCTTCATATGCTTTTCATTCTTTGGCTTATTTATTTCTTTATTTCTTTGGTGACCCATACTGGTTCTATTTCTTCTTTCTTTCCCGTCTTTAACCTTCTTTTGATTATCTTCTCTAGGTTATTTGCTTTTGCTTCACTCATTGTTTCTTCCAACTGGGTTAGATCTCCTTTTCTGTCTTGTTGGCTTACTTTATACTTTATATATTCAAGGTATTTCCTGGTAGACTCTTCTGTAACTTTCAAATATTTTATTTCTTTTGTTTCATTTATGAATGTTTTCCTTACTTTAGTGTTCATTCTGAATTGGACTTTTATGAGGTGATGGTCTGACAGGTCATATTCATATTTTCCCTCATCTATCTCAATACATTCATAGTTTTTATACATATTTTGGTTGACTAGGGCAAAGTCTATAGTGCTGTTCTGATCTCCTTTACTTCAGGTTATCCCCCTTTGCAGCTGAGATCTCCATTTAATAGTGTTAGGTCGTATTTTTCCATTAGGTCCACAACGTATTTTCCATTTTGGTCAAGTTCTTGTGTCCCTATGAAACCTAAATGCCCATTGAAATCCCCAAGGACAATCACAGGCAGGTCTGGGTCTTCTCTAATGTTACACGTAAGGCGCTTGTTATTCCTTTATTTCTTTCTTTATCACTAGTTGACATGTAGACGAGGATTAGGTTAAATCTTGCTTTTCTATAATTGCAATCTATCATTAGAATGTCTTTGTGTTCTGACTTTTCTTTTTCCATCTGGATCTCTCCTTTGGATCTATACATTATTAGTAGACCTCCTCCTTTGGTGACGTCTTCACCTCTCATTGAGTCTCTCATTCTGATACTTGTTGGAAATAGTAATTTTTGCTGTTTAAGGTGTGTTTCTGTGATGCACATTATTGTGTTTTCTTTTGTTAAGTCCACTAGCTCGATTAATTTTGTTTTGCTTTTGTCAGCCCTTGGGTGTTTATGACTTTATTTCAAGATATCTTGATGTATCTTCTGCCTTGCTCACTAACTTTTTCACTTTCTCCATTTACAAAAGTGCTTCTCCCATCTAACCATTTATACTATAATTTGCGAAACAACCTGTGCTAAACTTGCCGTATTAGGACGGGGAATTGTGTGTTGGTTTGGGGTGGTTATGGGTTGAGGCAATGTCTTTAGTAACGGCGCCTCTTAATCTTAAGACTTATTTTTAATTGTTGAGCTCTTTTATTTTTTTTTTTCTCTTTTTTTCCCACTTATTATTTAACCCTTAAACGCCGGAGCAGTAAATAAAAAAATGACTCCCGTATGCCGGAGGGTTGGAAGTGAGCGCGTAAGCGGTAAAAAATATTTTTTTCAAAAAATCACAGCGCGCTTAGTTTTCAAGATTAAGAGTTTCATTTTGGCTCCTTTTTTTGTCATTGCTTGAAGTTTAGTATGGCAAAAACCATCAGAAATGCAAAAAAGTTATCATTATCATATAAATAATAACTGAGATATGATAGCGCAAAAACGCAAATTTCATATATAATTGTATTCAAATCGCGCTGTGCGCAAAACGGTTGAAGGTAACAAGTTACTTTTTTTTTTCGTTGTAATGTGCACTAAATTGGACGATTCATTTTGATATATAAACACATTGTAAAACGAGATAAAAGCAACACAGAGAAAATATTATCACAAAATAATGCATGAATTCGTAAAACCGCGCTTACGTAAACACATATTTTTTTCAAAAATTCACCATAAATCTAAATATTGCCTAGAGACTTCCAATATGTTTCAGAATGAAGACAAATGATTGAATATTACTATACTGTAAGAATATTAGCTTACAAATGCAGTTTTCGGCCATATCTGACGAGCTAAAGTTGACCGAATGTCGAATATATATATATTTTTTTTATATGCAATTATTTCGGAAATAAGAAAAGCTACAACTTTCAAATATTTTTCGTTTTATTCTACATGAAATTGCGCACATTTTCATATATAAAACTCTATGAAATGCCTAATATGAAAACGGAGCAAATATTCCGAGAATGGGACTTACGCATTTCGGAGATTTGTGGCGGAGAATCCGCGCGCGGAGGGAAGGAAAGTTTTTTTTAAAAAAATTCACCATAAATTTAAATATTGTGCTAGAGACTTCGAATTTGTTTCACGATGAAGATAAATGACTGAATATTACTAGACTGTAAGAGTTTTATATTACAATTGCGTTTTTTCGACCATTTCGGTAGAGTCAAATTTGACCCGAACGTGGTTTTTTTTCTATTTATCGTGATTTTATATGCAAATATTTCGAAAATGAGAATAGCTACAACCTTCAACTATTTTATTGTTGTATTATACATGAAATTGCGCACATTTTCATATATAAAACGTTATGTAACGGCTAATTTAAAATGGTGCAAACATTACCACAATCGCACGTATGATTTTTTCGGAAGAGTTACCGCGCGGACGTAAAGAAAATGTTATTTTTTTCATAAATTCACCATAAATCGACATAAATTGTGCTAGAGACTTCCAATTTGTTGCAAACAAATGAAGGTAAATGCTTGAATATTACTAGAATATAGGCGTTTTAGCTTACAATTGCGTTTTTCGACCATTTCGTAGAGTCAAAATTGACCGAAGGTTGAAAATTTGTCACTTATCATTTTTTATATGAAAATATTTCAAAAATTGATAAAAGCTACAACCATGGGTTGTTTTTAGTTGTATTGTGCATGAAATTGCGCACATTTTCATATATAAAACTTTATGTAACGGCTAATTTAAAATGGTGCAAACATTACCACAATCGCATGTATGATTATTTTCGGAAGAGTTACCGCGCGGACGTAAGGAAAAAGTTTTTTCATAAATTCACCATAAATCGAAATATTGTGCTAGACACTTCCAATTAGTTGCAAAATTAAGATAAATGATTGAATATTACTAAAATATAAGAGTTTTAGCTTACAATTGCGTTTTTCGACCATTTCGGTAGAGAGTCAAAGTTGACCGAAGGTTGAAATTTTGGCACTTATCGTTATTTATAGAAAATATCTTAAAAAACTGATAAAAGCTACAATCATGAGTATTTTTTTTGTTGTATTCTACATACAAATGCGCACATTTTCATATATAATACTCTATGTAACGGCTAATTTAAAATGGTACAAAAATTATGTCAAAGTGACGAAATAATTTCAGAGATGTGTCACAGATAATTTTTAGTGCGCAAGAAAGAAATTCGCGCTTGCGCGCCTGCGTAACGATTGTAAACAAAACAACACCTTTGATCCGTGAACTCCCAGCATCCCCCCAAGGCGCGTGATTCAAGAGTTTTCGGCTGGTAGGCCTAAAAGTATTTTTCCGCGAATTTTTAAAAAACAAAAAAACAAAAAAAACTTTGTATGTCGACGTAAAAATACGTCCAGTCGGCACCCGAGAGACAAAAAATGTCGACGTAAAATACGTCCAGTCGGCGTTTAAGGGTTAAAGTCTCTTTTCTTATTTCTGTTTCCGCTCATAAATGACGACCATTGAAATTCTAAGTTTAACCGAATGCGTGTTTTTTTCTGAATTTTGTAATTCCACGAGGAGAAGAAGTCTATTCTTTTCTCTCGAATTAAGGACGCAGAGCATTCTAAATAGAATATATATGAATCATTTAAATTCTGCTGTTGAAAAAACCATTTCTTTCGTTTTCCAAAAATCCTTCGAAGGACAGAACTTAAGTCTGCACTTCTTGTAAAACAAATTTTACGTTTCATCAATAATAGAAAAGTATAAATCCGTTAAAGAAGCGACGCCAAATTTTAAGTTTCTCCCCTAGATTAAAGGAATTTGTTTGGAATCCCCTGATCTAGGGAGCAAAGACTAAATACCCCGCAAATTTGGGTTGGGGTGAGGGTATTTATTCAGATTCCACTGGTGCGAGGAAGTGGATTTATTTAGGTTTTCAGTTCAGTAAATGGAATATTCTTGGCGAATCTCTTGCTTCGTTGCAGATCAGGGCCCACTTTCCTTTATTCCAATAATCTTCAAACTTGGCGTTTTCCGCGCACATGGAATCTTGCTGTAAAATATTTGTGATGGCAAATTTCACGACGGTTTTCGTGGTGGTTCCCACATGACAGCCTTTCGGAGGACCAGTCCGGTACAAGTACCACTGAATCATTTGAAGAAAATTTTCGTTATGCAACAGATGAGCGATCTGTTGCATCAGATGGTAACACTGGTAAAATGTAAAATTTGGGAGGAAAGTTAAACACAGGCCATGAGAAGTGGTTGTAAAATGGTGATAGATATATATATATACATATATATACATCTATATACCTATATAGACATATATATACATATATATACATATATATACATACATATACATATATATACATATATATACATATATATACATATATATATACATATACATATTATACATATACATATATATACATATACATATATATACATATATATACATATACATATATATACATATACAATATATATACATATAATATATATACATATACATATATATACATATACATATACATATATACATATACATATACATACATACATTATATATATATATATATATATATATATATATATATACACATATATATATATAATATATATATATATATATATATATATATATATATATATATATATATTATAGAGAGAGAGAGAGAGAGAGAGAGAGAGAGAGAGAGAGAGAGAGAGAGAGAGAGAGAGAGAGAGAAATTTATATATAATTTTATGTTTTTTTTTTTTTTTTTTTGGAAATATACGGTTTCCTAAATTTCTATACCCTGTTATATAAAATCGGACATTGTTGGTCTTTCCGTTCCACATTCCCAGGACCCACCCCCCCGAAAAACAAACGACGCATAAAGACAGAATTGTCATATTTCTCAGTAAGTCAGCTTTCTCCAAATGCAAATCAAATATCATGAAGTAATTACGGAAGGCAACCCTTTTGAAACCTTTTGATTGAAAATCGTAGTTGAAGGCTTTTGATCTATTTAACGCTTGAGGACTCAAAAAATAGTCTAGAATATCATATGTAAAAAAACCAGTAGCTTCGCTATGTGGGGGGACCATTTGCCCGCCCCCCCCCCCCACCCCCCCCCCCCAAGTTGAAATTCCCTTCGTAGCTAAACTTTTGGCATATTCTTAATCTTATATTGGGCCCTGTTACGTCTGCAGCTTGTACTGGCATATTTACATAAGTGATTTTTTTACACGATACAATTAGGCTATGGCTTAAGATTGTGAGGAAAATTACATTATAATATTTGATACATTTTACATATACCAAAAGTTGACAATTGAAATTGAGCTCTATAATTTCAAATACAGGTTTATTCCGATTGCTAATACTATCATTTTCCTTCGCTCACATGGACATATCGTTCGAGAATAGTATACTTATGTAATTTTCTTTGGCCCCCCCCAAAAAAATAGCCCCACCTAGGCCCCCCCAATAAACGGAATACAGCTAAGCCACAGTGTAAACAAAAATCTTTTTTTTTTTTTCCAGATCTAGAGTGCTATAGATGTCAGCGCGTGCCCAACGATTTCTCAGATATATCCTGCTTAAAATAGCAAAATGAGTAAAGGAATCGTAATAAGTTTCTAAAGAACTCTAAAGGGTGCGTTTTTATGATTACCCCGAACATTTGATTTTCCTACTCTCGATTCCTTACGAGCTTTTCTAGGTCACTTCGCTGATATTATTGCATTGGATTACGATTCCTGGAGCGGCACATTTTCAAGTGCAGCTTGAATGTTTTGTTTTATGTATATCAAAGCTCCCTGTTATCCTGAAGCGCCGAATTTCATACAAATGTACCTAATTCTTGTGATATTAAAATACCTTAAATTATCCAGTTTTGAGGTTTCTCAGTTCTCGCCTTGTAGAGTTTTTAATTATTACACTCTGCTTGATTTACCTGTCCATTAGTTTAAGTTTTAAGTTTTAAATCAAAATCAAATATATCCAGAGGAGAATGGTTCAATATAAGCTTGTCCCCATTTTCGAGAATCGGATTCCATTAACAGAACTGTGATTTTTTCGGAATGGCGTAAATTCATGTCATCTGATTAAGCAATTAAGTTATCATAATCTTATTAATTAAAACCATGTACTTGAATTTAATAAAAAGGCTTCCTAAGCCCCTTTGCCCTTTTTTCCCGGAGGGTCTAAAGTATCTTTAGTATTTACTTTCCAAGCCGTCATGCTAGATGTCATTCCTAATGCAAGATCAATTACCTTCATGACTTCCGTACACTTCCTGCATAGACCACATGGGACATCATTCTCTTAATTTCTGTGTCATCATAATATTTTTTCAAGTTTTGCCTCAGATCATTCTGAAGATGAAAGGGGAGAAGTCTTCTGGTAATTTAAAAGGACGTTCGGGGTCCAGCCCCATCATCATGGCTGTAAAAAGGATTAATGCACACAAAACATACTAAAAAAAACCTCATCCCAATAACCAACATACATCTAAAATTCACAGAAAACTACTATAATGCTAAGAAAATTACCATCTCAAGTGAAGGTAAGACGACGAGTGACCAGAAGTAGTAAATATAATATAGTTATGGCAGGTAAAGAGGTGTAGTAGTAGTTTGGTTGTTTAATTGTGGAACTATTGTTTTTATGAAAAGCGATTCGAAGACCGCAAGCTCTTAAGGAGAAACAGCCCGTGTATTTAAAGTGTGTGTATTCTATTATTAAATTAGCATTTATTTTATGTTCTCGAATGTTCGAGAATTCTGTGCTAGATATGTAAAAAAAAAAAAAAAAAAACAAAAAAAAAAGAAAAAAAAAAAAAAAAAAAAAAAAAAAAAAAAAAAAAAAAACAAGGACATTGATTAATACTATTTTTTTACAAGTTTCTTGCCCTCCACTGCCAAACTAAGGAAATCTCTTAAATCTAGTGTTTTCTGAGCATGATAGATTACACAGCTACCTTTCTCATTTCCGAGTCCTGATGGCATCTGTTAGCGCTCTGAATTGCAATTTATATGTCCAGAGTTCACACGCTTGCTTCTTAGACAAACGTGGATTTTCAATTTAGAAATTGAGATTTTCTCAGTTGTGAGGGATGTTGCAACCTTTCTCATTATACTTGACCGCTTAGACGTGCCGGTCTCATAGTTTCCGAATAGCATTGAAGGTCATGGGCAGTGGGAATGGGCAAAGGAGATGGGGAAAGAATGCATTCGTGTAATTTGTGAGTTGCATTTTAGATTTTTAAAAGTTTAGTTTCTACGCTCATTTAACAATTTATAATTCCATGTGTTTATTACACAACCAATTTCATTTTTTTTTTAACCCAAATGAGTTTTTGAATTTTTGGTTCAGAAGCATGCTGTCTGTATTAAAATTCATTGTACGACTACAGATTTCGTGAGAGTATTTTTGCCGTATGTGAAAGACGGGTTTGCAAACGGATGATTTCATCGTATGCATAATCCAGTTGTGCTTAGAATAAAGAATGCGGCCGTTGCACAAATGTGATATAAGCATCATTTGTCTTTTTATATGCTCATAAATGAATAGATTATCCATTCGGATGGTTTGTCCTTGCTGTCAAGGGCTGATGAAAGTTCCTCTTCAGTTCATTTGAATAAGCAGGACTCATGATCTATTTAGTCTGTTATTTATCACGTGACATGAAATGACGACAATGCCAAACTTTAGCACACCACTCAAATACTTTATAAAAGTAACAATGAATGTTTGACTTGAATGGTACCTTGCCCGCAGCTTTGAATTATGAATCTATGTCTATTATCGGCGGTTAATAGGCATAAAACTGAAAGTCAAAAATTACAATAGAACGTCTTTGCAAACCAAGAATCAATGGTTATTTGGAATAAAGAATTCATTTAGCGTTAACTTTAAAATAAGCAGTAGTTTTAGGGTATCATCATAGCGGATATCTGTTGCTTAGCCAAGTTTATGATGTCACGTTTCTCTTGTGAAATCACTTCCTTATATTGAAACTCTGCCATGGCCCTTAACCTTCCTGTTCATATAGAGTCATTATATATCCTGTTTCGTTATGCGCGCTCTCTATCCCTCTCTCCATTTTTTCTCTTGTGAATTACGGATGTGTGGTCTCCCACCTCCAACCCCCACATCCCTGTGACTCATGAGTTTGTTCTCCCTTTGGTAAAATGCGTAGTTCACTGTATTCAGTCATGTCATTGTTTAATAAGAATCCCAGGTGGCTAGAAATTTTAGATTACCTCAACAACTGAAGTGTGGCGTATGTTCACACTGCGCAGACGGCAAAATATGCGCACCAGTGATGAAATACATGAATAATTGTCATAGTAACCTTGCGTAAATTACGGTTGTCCATTTACAAATTTGGTAATATTTGCCAGATGTTCTTGTCGGAGTTTGTAGACTTCTGCGGACTGAAGTACGCAGTAGGCCATGTTGACAAAAGGCTAAGGTCGTAATCTTTGACAGCGCTTTTCATGTTAAGTGATATTATAAGAATAATGATGAACACGTTAATGGACAACGCATCTAACACCACTTTCCTAGAAGATTAGGATTTATATCCCACCAAATCGTGTCGCTACAGATGCTATAGATTTTGTTTACCAGATATCAAAGCATGAAACTGTCGCGAACCTCTCACAGATGAGAGAACGACAACAAAGCTTGAGGTGAAAATGGAGGAAAGTCAAAACGCGATCAAAGTTTCCTTTTAAATTGTACACTTTTTTCTTTTTTTTTATTGCGGAGGCTGCAGAAATTCAACTGTAAATACATTTTGGTAGACTAGGAAAATTAAAACATAACTATTTTCTTTAGTTTAATACTTTCGGACAAACCGAATGAAATTTATAACAGTATGATAATTTAGAATGGTGGTAATTTCGAAAATAATAAAACACTTGTCACCGTTATCCGTCGCCTCCCTTATTTGAAACAAAGCGAAATAGGAGGATTATCTATGTTTCGACAGATTTTCTAATAGCAATTTTAATCCAAGTTTCATAACGCTAACACATTTGCGTTGTCCAAAAATGACAGCAATGTTAAAATACAGTCAAATGTTTTAATAATATAATCTCTGCACTTTTAATTCCAGACCAGCAGACTCCCATACACTACTTCACCAAAACTTATAATAACAAGGAACTACTATCGGAACAAAAGAATTACAAATGGTTGGGAAAACTGTTTAGGGTAGTTTTTTTTTTTAAAGGAATGTCATTATGCTCTTAATCTAGGTTCCAAACATTCACTATTTCTCGTGTAATATTAAGAGAGACTTGTAGTTAACAAGAACTAAACAAAAGGGAATCTTATTAACTTTAGGAAATCATATTCACGTACATTATAAAATATTTTTTATTTCTTTCCCTTAAGGTTCATTATATGTTATATCTTAGAATCTGTTCCCTTAAAATAGATAATTATTTCTCAAAGATTACGTCTACTTGCCCATTAGAGGCATCCTAGTAAAAAATAGACAAAAACACTAAAGGGAAATGGGAAGGCTTTTCATGGTATGCTCACCTAAATATCTACAGACACCACTTTTCTACAAAACATTTGTAATACACCCGCACTGCTTAGACAAGCAGTTTGTTTCTTCTGAGCAGAATTGATGATCCAGTACATCATCCTGAAACAAAAGACAAATTAATTTGCTGCTCTGATACAGGATTTCGGTTTAAAATGTTAAAAAATACTAGAGTTCTATTTTCATTAAAAAGAAATATGACAAATTATGACATTTATTATCCAATTAACAAAACTAAGTTCACCGACTATTAAAGGTTAACAATTCAGAGAATTACTTCAAAAATATAACTCATTTGGTAAAATAATTATATTTGTATTTTACTGCAGTCATATTTGCATAAATTTGAACCTTATAATTCTTTTTAACGAGTTCACCAAGTTTGAAATCTGACCAGAAACAAAAATTTGTTGGAGAAGCTGCCCACAAACACTAAGTAACTGAAAACCCCTTCCTTCCTCACCCATTAACTTACAAATATAATTTTACACTAAAATTTCAACCGTTACAAAATCTACATGTACACCTATAAATTTAAGACACGTGGAACCGTGGAGAGTGAATCCAGAAATAAGATATTTAAATAGAACAATGACTTAATCTGAAAATATATAAAATATGAAACGAAAAAAAATTCTATATCGAAGAACAATCGAAGAACTCATCGAAGAATAATTGAAGAACAATCGAAGAACTTAAGTCATAGTTTGCACTTTCTTCACCACTGCTTAGTGCCGTAATATTGCTTGAATTCACGAGCACTGCTTAGTGCTGTTCTGTTGCAGTCACTTCTAGCACAAATAGCACTACCTCACTCACTTCACCAGCACTGCTTTGCACTATTGCACTCACTTCACCAGCACTGCTTTGCACTGTTGCACTCACTTCACCAGCACTGCTTAACTACTGACAAAATAATGTATGTACGCTTAACTACTAACACTGTTCATTTAACTACTAACACAAAATAATATATGTAGAGAAACATTTCACCTACGTCTACCATAAACCCATTGACTCCAAATTATTTCAATTCAATAATTTCCTATAAAAGAAACTTACCAAAATAATACTTTCTACTATCTGGAAAACTCAATTTAGGGCATCCAATTAAATTAAAATAAAACCGAATATCTGCAAAAACTATTGGCATTGAATAATTAAAAGTTAACTATCTTCAAACTATTTAGCATCAAATGATTAAATGGACAATTAAAAATATTAAGCGCCAAAATGATTAAATGTACTTTTACTATCTACAAACTAGATATCCTCGATAGATTGAGTAAATTCAAAAATCTGAAAACTAGCTTATCTAGAAATAGGTTATGTAAATTAAATGAACCTGGAATATTGAATTAATCGGGAACGGGAAATAAGGTAATTAAATGGAATAATGACATTCGGAAAAATAAGACACTTTAACTATATGAACCTGGAATAATGAGTGAATCCAGGAATAAGATACATGGATCAATGACTTGATCCGGGAAATTTAAATAAAATGAACTTTGAAATAAAGAGTGAAAATCGGAAGGATAAATGGAACAATGACTTAATCTGATTAGTGCCGTACTATTGCACTCACTTCACCCGTGCTGCTTACTGCACTCACTTCACAATCACGGCTTAGTGCCATTCTATTTTAGTCAATTCATCACTGCTTCGTACTATTTCACTATTCACCAGCACTGCTTAACTACTAACACAAAAATATATGTACACAAATATTTCACCTCGTTTACCATAAACCTATTGATTCAAATTATTTCAGTTCCAGGATTTGACAAAGGAAACTTTACCAAAATAATAGTTTTGACTGTGCACAATATTTAGCATCAAGTGATGAAATAAACTGACTACAGTATCTGCAAACTAGTTTGTGTCGAATAATTAAAGAAACTAACAATCCACAAACTATTTAGCATCGAATGATTAAATCCTCCATTATCTGTAAATTACTTATCCTCGAGAGATAACTTAAATTTTCTGACTATCTGAAAACAATCTAGCCTCGAGAGATTAAACATACTTTAATTTTTTTAGTAGATAAATTCTTTGACTATCAGCTAACTATTTAGCCTTGAAAGAGAAAATACTTTCTTTGACAATCTAACTATTTAGCCTCAACGAGATGAAATAGTTTTTTTCTTTTATCTTTTATAAAATAAATCGGTTAACTAGCTCTTCTACAAACCTCCAATCCATGTCAAAATCTGCAACGAGAACTTCAACCCTGTATTTAAGTCTTCCGAGTCAAGATAATCCAGTACAGTTTCCTGTAACAAAGATAAAATAATCTTAATTTGTTATCTCTCCAGGTGTCCATTAAAGCAGGCTTTTGGCATTGGAACATCACTTATTTTTATTTAATGAATTAAGAAAATATTTGACCTTTATTTTAATGAAATGGTAATTAATAAGCATTATAAAGATTCTTTACCAGTTAATAACAATATGTTATTGCAATAAGCTTACCGACTCGGAAAGATTAATACTAGAGAGAATGAGCTTCCGAAATATACCTTATTTTGAAGAAGTATATATTTATAATTTACTACTGGCATATTGGTATCAATTTTTAACCAATCTATTCACTCTTAAAGGAGTTGACCATGGGTGAATTCCGACTGAACACAAATGTGTTTGTGAAACTTCCAACAAAAATCAAATACCCAATTCACAGAGGACAGCACGTGCCCCTAATTCTTCAGAATAGGAATCATTTATCATCCACTTACACAAGTACAATCTGGGACGACAAAGTTCCCCAGAAGTGCAATACGTATATTAGAGGCATCCTAGTAAAAAAAGACATCCTATGTAGAAAAAAAGACAAAATCCACTAAAGGAAAAAAGGAAGGCTCTTTTCATGGTATCCTCACCTAAATATCTACAGACGCCACTTTTTCGCAAAAACATTTGTAATGCACCCGCACTGCATAGACAAGCAATTTGTTTCTTCTGAGCAGCAGAGATGATCCAGTATATCATCCTGAAACAAAAGTAAAAAATATTAATTTGCTGCTCTGATACAGGATTTCTATATAAAAATTTTTAAAAAATATTAGAGTTCTATTTTCATTAGACAAAAACATGACAAATGATGAAATTGATTATCCAATTAACAACACCATGTTTACAGACTATTAAAGGTTAACACTTCAGAGAATTAGCTCAAAAATAACTAATTTTGGTAATTATTTGTATTTTACTGCAGTCTTATTCTTTTTAAGGGGTTCACAAAGTTTGAAATCTGACCAGAAACAAACAAACATTTGTTGGAGAAGCTGCCCACAAACACTAAGTACCTGAAAGCCCCTTCCTTCCTCAGCCATTAACCTGACAAATAAAAGTTGAACCTACCAAAATTTCAACAGTAACAAAATCTACATTAGCATCTAACTATTGGTGCTAACCAACTTAAACTACTGCACTAAATTAAAAAACACCATTACTACATAGCCTCAAACACTACACATACAATGAGATATTATAAAGTTTCTACCCAAACTATGAACCCATTGCCTCTAAGTTTTCAATAATTTCAGGATTTGCTGTAAAAATAAAACCTATTTAATGAAGTAATCAGTTTTAACTATCTTCAAATTATTTAGCCTAGGAAGATTAAAAAATATTTGACTATCCCCATAGTGCTCGTAGCAGGACCACGATTATAAAAGTCTCTGTTTATTCATCAGATGTATTTGATCACATTGTAAATTCCACACTTATGTTTGATTTTCCGTATCATTAAACACTGACACCATCACTGGTTGGAACAACGCAGATAAAAACACTAGCAGGAGACATTTTATCAGTCCAGTCAAGCAGTCGACCAAACTCAACCTTCCCTCGGGAAGTGGAGGAAGTTATGCGCAGGTGGGATCATATCAGCAATCTTGGCAGTTTCATAGTCTTTCAGCCATGTCTCACCAATGGCAAAAATTGCCATAAAATTTTCAGTTAGCAAGTCTCCAATCTGAAGTGTTTGATTTCCTACCGATTGGATATTCACACTCATTTTAATTTTCTATTAGCAATCATTGCCATGATCTCTATAATTAGCAATACTTTCCATTACATAATGTAAGGTTTTGCATTCTTTTGAGTTCAGTATATGACCATCTGATATTTGCAACCATGTCAATTTATACAGTTCATTTCAATAGCAACAGAAATATTCTTTTTGCTTCCTTCACCAAGATACACACATTCTTTGTGATACGCTAATCACCACATACACATTAAACCATTCTCCTTCATTATCATCCTTATTGCAAGAATGATAGGTCACCGCCGCAGTGACTAGGTTAACCGCATTAACGGGGGTAGGGCAAAGTAAAAATAAAATTAGACCATCAATTCTCAGTTTCAAATTGAGTAAAGCGAAAATTAACCGCATTAACAGGGGTAGGGCAGAGTAAAAAAAAATTAGACCATCAATTCTCAGTTTCAAATTGAGTAAAGCGAAAACACGCCCAATCCGCACGTACGCTCTTCATCCTGAAAAAAGATAAAGTTTACGACTCCTACAAACCTGAAAAGAAGATATTTAAATACAAGACTCAAATCTGAAAAGAAGACATTTAAATTCAGACACCTGAAACCGATAATAGATTGAAATTCTTGTAGCTTAGATTTTGTAACAGGATTTTCTTTGAATACAAAATTTCATGAGCAGAGACTTGAACCTGTGGTGTTATGGTCACTAGTTAGCCACAGATCATACATTATTATGATCTATAGTGCCACTGTCTCACCGCGTTGAGGCCATGACCGTCGAGACAGTAGGGGACGTCAATGCCAAGGAAGGATCGGCCTGTCAAAGCCTCCCCTCCCCCAGTACTGTCACGGAACCCTAAACCGTGAGGCAAGCCCCTAACTAGTAAGGGCGAACCCTTCCTAGAAAGGGACTCCCGGAATCAACATTGATATGGGTTTCCACACCATACCAATGCCAACCCCAGGTTTCTTTACTTGAAAGTAAAAGGGGTTCAAAAGTAGGAAGTAAAGTAAGAGGCGACTTATGCTCGTAGAGCCTGTTCCATTGTTAGTAAGTTTGATTTGGTTCAAGTCTTCAGCTATAAGTGGCAGCTAGCCAAAAGTAGTAACTGAAAACCCCTTCCTTCCTCACCCATTAACTTACAAATATAATTTTACACTAAAATTTCAACCGTTACAAAATCTACATGTGCACCTATAAATTTAAGACACGTGGAACCGTGGAGAGTGAATCCAGAAATAAGATATTTAAATGGAACAACGACTAAATCTGAAAATATATAAATATGAAAAAATTCTATATCGAAGAACAATCGAAGAACTCATCGAAGAACAATTGAAGAACAACCGAAGAACTTAGTCATATTTGCACTTTCTTCACTACACTGGTTAGTGCCGTAATATTTCCTCAATTCACGAGCACTGCTTAGTGCTGTTCTATTGCAGTCACTTCCAGCACAAATAGCACTACCTCACTCACTTCACCAGCACTGCTTAACTACTGACAAAATAATGTATGTACACTTAACTACTAACAACATATGTACACAAACATTTCACCTATGTCTACCGCAAATCCATCGACTCAAATTATTTCAATTCAATAATTTCATGTAAAAAAACTTACCAAAATAATAGTTTCTACTATCTGAACACTATTTAGCATCAAATGATTAAATAAACCGAATATCTGCAAACTATTTGGCATTGAATAATTAAGTTAACTCTCTTCAAACTATTTACCATCAAATGATTAAATAGACAATCTAAAATATTTAGCGCCAAATTATTAAATATACTTTTACTATCTACAAACTAGATTTGCACTATAGATTGAATAAATTCAAAAATCTGAAAACTACCTTATCTGGAAATAGGTTATGTAAATTAAATGAACCTGGAATAAAGAGTGAACCTGGAAATAAGATAATTAAATGGAACAATGACAATCTGTTAACAAGGTATACAAGTTCATGAAAAAACTATCAAAGTTCTACGAAGAACAATCTAAGAACTTATTGAAGAAAAATTGAAGAACTTAAGTCATATTTGCAGTTTCTTCACCAGCACTGATTGGTGCCGTACTATTGCACTCACTTCACGCATGCTGCTTAGTCCCGTACTATTGCATTCACTTGACAAGTATTACTTAGTGCCGTACTATTGCACTCACTTCACCCGTGCTGCTTACTGCACTCTCTTCACAAACTGCACTCTCTTCACAAACACGGTTTAGTGCCATACTATTGTAGTCACTTCATCACTGTTTCGTACATTTCACTATTCACCAGCACTGCTTAACTACTAACACAAAAATATATGTACACAAATATTTCACCTCGTTTACCATAAACCTATAGACTCAAATTATTTCATTTCAGTTCCAGGATTTGACAAAGGAACTTCACCTAAATAATAGTTTCGACTCTGCACAATATTTAGCATCAAGTGATGAAATAAACTGACGATCCACAAACTATTTAGCATCGAATGACTAAATCCTCCATTATCTGTAAATTATTTATCCTCGAGAGATAACGTAAATTTTCTGACTATCTGAAAACTATCTAGCCTCAAGAGATTAAATATACTTTAATTTTTTTACCATCTCCAAACTATTCAGCCTAGAGATTAGATAAATTCTTTGACTATCAGCTAACTATTTAGCCTTGAAAGAGTAAATACTTTCTTTGACAATCTAACTATTTAGCCTCCACGAGATGAGAGAGTTTTTTTCCTTTATATAATAAATCTGTAAAATGATCTGTAACTAGCTCTTTTACAAACCTCCAATCCATATCAAAATCTACAACGAGAACTTCAACCCTGTATTTAATTTTTCCGAGTCAGATGATCCAGTACAGTTTCCTGTAACAAAGATAAAATAATGTAATTAGTTATCTCTCCAGGTGTCCATTAAAGCAGGCTTTTGGCATTGGAACATTCCACTTTATTTTTTTTAAGAATTTAAGTATTTGTTCTTTATTTTAAGAAAATGGTAATTAATAAGCATTATAAAAATTCTTACCCAGTTAATAAAACATGTTATTGCAATAAGTTTACCGACTACAAAAGATTAATACTCGAGAGAATGAGCTTCCCGAAATACACCTTATTTTGAAGAAATATTTATATTTATAATTTACTGCTGCCATATTGGTTTCAATTTTTAACCAACCTATTCATTCTCAAAGTAGTTGACCATGGGTGAATTCCGACTGAACACAAATGTGTTTGTGTGAAAACTTCCAACAAAAATCGAATACCCAATTCACAGAGGAAAGCACGTGCCCCTAATTCTTCAGAATAGGAATCATTTATCATCCACTTACACAAGTACAATCTGGGACGACAAAGTTCCCCAGAAGTGCAATACGTATATTAGAGGCATCCTAGTAAAAAAAGACAAACATTAAAGGAAAAAGGGAAGGCTTTTCATGGTATCCTCACCTAAATATCTACAGACACCACTTTTTCGCAAACATTTGTAATACACCCGCACTGCATAGACAAGCAGTTTGTTTCTTCTGAGCAGCATTGATGATCCAGTATATCATCCTGAAACAAAAGAAAAAAAATATTAATTTGTGCTCTGATACATTTATATTTAAAATTTAAAAAATATATATAAAGAGTTCTATTTTCATTAAACAAAAATATGACTAATTATGAAATTGATTATCCAATTATCAAAACTAAGTTTACGACTATTAAAGGTTAAACACTTCAGAGAATTAGCTCAAAAATAACTCATTTGATAAAATAAGAAGAAGAAACGTAAACAAGTGTGAACACTTGGAGCTCCTCAATACACCTGTTATTTATAGGATCTAAGGCATGGGAAATACCTCAAGCGCGAAATACAGTGAAATGAATAACTCAGGAATCGAGGAAATGTGTACTCAAGTGCTGGCAGTTGGTGTTGCATGTAATTGACTTAGTTTTAAAGGTTTTGTCTCCTCCGTAAACTAAACGCATGCGTACTACTCCCCTTGAAAAATTTCTTTCGATGACGTCATCGTTTCGTCATAGTTTCAATGACGTGAAGCTACGTCATTTTCACTCAGAACACCTAAATAAATGAAAAGTAATCATGGCAAGTATCAATTCAGCATCCGAGGCATCGGACTGTATGGTTTTTATAAACAATGGCTTGTTGTTCTTTATCTTCAATAGATTGACTGCATGAATCAGGAGGATTTGCTGAGCCTTTGCATGGACTTTTACAGTGAGGAGGAAGCCTCGGAGGCAGTGCTGCTGGCGTTTGAGAAGTACGGCTGCCCCGAAAAGAAAAAGGAATATCGTGGGGCTCAGAAGAAGGAAAATAACATACGACAAATTATGACGTTAATGTGTCAGTCACCTACACCTAAAGGTACGGAATTTTGTATAACGAAGTGTACCCAAGTGCCTCCAGTAACTATGGATCATGTCGACATGGCAACGGTGCTGAAACTGTTTAGTGCTCTTCGTTCGGAGGTTCAGATCCTCTCCAATTCCAATAAGCAGCTTAGAGAAAAAGTTTCAAAATAGAAGAAAATGTAGCAAAAAAGGAAATAACGACTTCAGTGAAGGAGAATAATGCGACAAAAGCAGAAAAGAAAAACGGCAGATGAAGTGATAGCAGAACAAGCTGAACTACTTCATTTTTACAGAAAAAGGTCGGACACTAAAAACACTGACAAATTCACATCTGGCGAAGCTTCTAAAGGAACTGCTAAACTGTATACTGGAGAGGGCATGAGTAATAAAACGGTTACTCGGGATGTCACGCTACAGAATGATTCAGATGAGGATCTGGCCTCCACGACATCATCAACATCTTTGAACGAATGGGAGCTCCAGCCATGGCAGCGGAGAAAAGTGCGAAGGCAGATGCAGAGGAGAAACGTAAACGGACCACTGAGTTCCACACCCCGGATTCGCCACCATCAACCAAGTTATTAAGAAGAAAGCCTGCAGTAATAGGAACCAATGAGGGTACCGGTCTACTAGCAGCTGAACCTCTCACCAATATTTCTCTTTTGTGTCTAGGTTAAGTCCTCATGTAATGAAGATGAATTGAAAATCCATGTCATAAATATATCTGGTAAAAATTCAGTTTCATTGTCAGAAACTTCAAGCGAAACATGACAATTATGTTTCCTTTAAAATATCAATCGAGAGCATTGAAAAATGTAAAGTAACTACCTTTTTCAGTCTGTTAATTGGCCAAAAGGCGTAATGGTAAGGAAATGGTACGAAAAAAGAAATTAATCATGGCTTCAATTAATATAGCAACTTTTTAACTGTAGATCTGTCAGGAAAAATGTCCACGTTGTAAAAAATTTATGTAATAACTATAAGATAATAGCATTGCAAGAAACATTTTTGCCACAACAGGAGAGTAACTTTCTAAACAATATTGATATTAAGTTTGATTCCATATCGTCGTCACCAGTAGACCTAAGTCAAGCTCTGGTGAGAGGAAGGCCATATGGGGGTCTAGCTTTTTTAGTTCATGAGGAGATCTCTCCGTATGTCAGGAAAATACCCACAAGAGATGAACGCTTTTTATGTATAGATATTAGTCTAGGTAGCACGATTAGGGTTATCAATTGCTATATGCCTATTATAACGGTTTCTAATACTGATGATACTTAAATAAATTAGGAAATGAAATGTCTATTTGAAGAACATCAGAATGATCATGTTATTGCTGTAGGGGATTTTAACGCTCACATTTCATCAGAATTTGGTGCAGAATTATTTGGTGGTGTGATGAATACGACTGCTGGGCAGCCGACATTACCTCATTACCACAGGATACCCATACGTGGGGTAAGCGATGCTACGGGTCACACGAGGTGGCTGGACCATGTTGTGTGCCCTAACTCCCTCTTGAGTGCACTTCGATGTTTTTAAAGTTTTTTACGAGGAGATAGGCTCAGACCACAAGCCTCTTGGGTTTTTAAACTTTGTGTACAAGATTTTTCAACATACATAGTAGCAGGGACCAATAATCGCAGAATGACTTACGAGGTTAGAAATAATGATGAATATAAAGTTCGAAGCGAGACAGAAGTCACTAAAAGAAATAGAGCTTCCAGTTGAGGCAATTGTCTGTAGAACAAGGGGATGCAGAGACAGAAACCATGTATTTCTAATTGAAACAGTTGGACTGTCGATCTTGTTGGAGGCAGTTGATTAAGAGTGGAGGATACAAAAAATACCGGGGGAGGTACATAAAAAGTCATGGTTAGACCAGGCTTGGAATGAAAACAAAAAGTCAAATTACACCCACCGGGGTTTACAAGCCAGACAAAACGTATTTATTATGGGAAGGAAATGGGGAATGCCGAGATCGGGTGTGCAATACGATGAGATGGTCCTGTCTAAACCGGAATTTTCAAAAAGGCACTCAAAGTCTGCAAGAAGACGGTAAACAAAACAACAAAGGAAAAAATCGCTAGAGATATGAGCAGGAGAAATCCTTGGAAAACAATAAACAAAAATAAGAAAGAAAATACCAAACTACCGGTTTAGTATTGATGGAATAAGAGGAGAGTCAAACATAGCAGAAGGTTGGAAGAATCATTATTCTCATATTATGGAAGGTACGAAACCATCCACAAATGTCTTTGTCGATGGAAAATGAAGATGAAGAAAGCACCATACCAATTGTTTCCGTTAAAGACGTTCAAGATGCTTTAAAATCCCTTTCGTTAAATAGTGCCCCGGGCCTGGATGGAATCACAGGGAATCACTTACGAATATGGGCCCATCCAACTCTGTATGTGGCATCTGTCACTTTTGTTCACTTGTTTGTTCAGGCTCATCCTTTCGTATCAAAAAATCTGACTGAAATAAAAATTCTGAATTTAGTTAAGGATTACCATAAGTCTCTCTCTGATAAGAATAACTATCGTCCAATAGCCCTTGCCTCTATTATTTCTAAGCTATTAGAATGCATCCTCCTACAAAAGATGCAAAGACTTGTTAACAAACTTCGGATAATCAATTTGCTTATAAAACTAAACACAGCACTGATATGGCCCACCTTTTTCTTTTTAAACAAACATGCCAGTTTTATAGGTCAAAAAACACTCCAGTTTTTGTATGCGCAATGGATATGTCCCAAGGCTTTTGATAGAGTGGGTCATGAAAGATTATTTCAAATTTTAAAGAGAAGACGTGTGCCATTTTACATTATAGCACTGCTACAGTACTGGTGCAAAACTCAGGACTTTAGAGTAATGTGGGGCAATAGTCCTTTCCTCTCCTTTTAAACCCAGTTGTGGTATTAGACAGGGTAGTGTTCTATCAGCACTTCTGTTTGCCGTATATGTGGATGACTTAAGTACAAAGGTCCTCAGCAGGGAAGGTGGTTGCACAGTGGAGAGGTTAAGGTGAATCATATCTTTTATGCAGATGATATAATACTTTTAGCCCCATCTTTAAAAGCGTTGCAAATACTCATAGATAAAAGTATGGAATATTTGAAGTATCATTATCTTGAAGCCAATCCTGACAAGAAGACCAAAGTTCTTGTTATAAAGCCCAGGAATTTTATGTTATTTAGATGAACCGTCACTCTATATTAATGACGTCAGGTTGGAAGTCGTAAGTCATGTAAATATCTCGGCATGAATATTAATGACAATCTGAAGGACGATGACCATATTGCATCACTCTATCGAGGGCAATGCTTGCGAGGCAATATGTTGCTAAGGAACTTCCATATGTGCAATGATGAGGCAAAAGTGCATTTGTTCAGATCTTTCTGTACTTCCCTGTATTGTATGCCTCTGGCAATGAAATGTAAAAAATGAAACCTACGAAAACTTAAGGTATGTTATAATGACTCTTTTAGGTACCTGATGGGAATAGAAAGGTTTTCGAGAGTAAGTGGACACTTTGTTTCTTTAGGAATACCAACATTTGATGAATTAGTGAGAAAATGTATTGTAAGCTTGTTTCAAAGAGCAAAGAGTTCAAAAAACCACTAATTTGTGCAATTTTTAACAGTGATAGTTTTAAAAATCATTAGATTTTAAAGAGTGGTCTAAACACATTTTCTGTGTTTAGACCTTTGTTTTATTCCAATATATTTGTATATAACTATTAATTTTATCATAATATTTTGTATATGGCTCTACAGCTGAATAAAGAATTTGAATTTGAATTTGAATTTGAATTTATATTTTACTGCAGTACTTATTCTTTACAAGGAGTTCACAAAGAAATTCGAAAATCTGTCCAGAAACAAAAACATTGTTGAAGAAGCTGCCCACAAACACTAAGTACCTGAAAGCCCCTTCCTTCCTCAGCAATAACCTGTCTAATTAAAGTTGAAACATACCAAATTTTCAACAGTTACAAAATCTACATTAGCATCTGTAACTCGATGGTGCTAAACAACTTAAAATATTGCACTAAAATTAAAAAAACACAGTACTGCTAAAAGCCTCAAACACTACACATACAATCAGATATTAAGTTTGTACACAAATTATTAACCCATTGCAATCTAAGGTTTTCTATAATTTTCAGGATTTGCTGTATACAAAGACCAACCTAATTAAATGAAGTAATCAGTTTTAACTATCTTCAAATTATTGAAGCCCAGGAGATTAAAAATTAAAAAAATTTGACTATCCTCATAGTGCTCGTAGCAGGACCACCATTATAAAATTCTGTTTATTCATCAGATGTATTTGATCACATTGTAAATTCCACACTTATGTTTGATTTTCCGTATCATTAAAAATTCCACAAGTTTGATTTTCCATATCATTAAACACTGACACAATCACTGGTTGGATCAACGCAGATAAAAACACTAGCAGGAGACATTTTATCAGTCCAGTCAAGCAGTCGACCAAACTCAACCTTCCCTCGGGAAGTGGAGGAAGTTATGCGCAGGTGGGATCATATCAGCAATCTTGGCAGTTTCATGTCTTTCAGCCATGTCTCACCAATGGCAAAAGTGGCCATAAAATTTTCAGTTAGCAAGTCTCCAACCTGAAGTGTTTGATTGTTTCCTACCGATTGGATATTACACTCATTTTAATTTTTCGATTAGCAATCATTGCCATGATTTCTATAATTAGCAATACTTTCCATTACATAATGTAAGGTTTTGCATTCTTTTGAGTTCAGTATATGACCATCTGATATTTGCAACCATGTCAATTTATACAGTTCATTTCAATAGCAACAGAAATATTCTTTTTGCTTCCTTCACCAAAATACATATATTCTCTGTGATACGCTGATCACCACACACACATCTAAACCATTCTCCTTCATTATCATCCTTATTGCAAGAATGACAGGTCACCACCGCAGTGATTTTAGTACTCATAGTGACTAGGTTAACCGCATTAACGGGGGTAGGGCAGAGTAAAAAAAATTAGACCGTCAATTCTCGGTTTCAAATTGAGTAAAGCGAAAACACGCCTGATCCGCACGTACGATCTTCATCCTGAAAAAAGATAAAGTTCACGACTCCTACAAATCTGAAAATAAGATATTTAAATACATGACTCATAAATCTGAAAAGACATTTAAATTCAGACACCTGGACCAATAATAGATTGAAATTCGTGCAGCTTAGATTTTGTAACGGCATCTTCTTTGAATACAAAATTTCATGAGCAGAGACTTGAACCTGTGGTGTTATGTCACTAGTTAGCCACAGATCATACTCATGATGATCCATGTTGGCCACTGTCTCACCGCGTTGAGGCCATGACCGTCGAGACAGTAGGGGACGTCAATGCCAAGGAAGGATCGGCCTGCAAAGCCTCCCCCCTCCCCCAGTACTGTCACGGAACCCTAAACCGTGAGGCAGCCCTAACTAGTAAGGGCGAACCCTTCCTAGAAAGGGCTCCCGGAATCAACATTGATATGGGTTCCACACCATACCAATGCCAACCCCCAGGTTTTCTTTACTTGAAAGTAAAACGGGGTTCAAAAGTAGGAAGTAAAGTAAGAGGCGACTTATGCTCGTAGAGCCTGTTCCATTGTTAGTAAGTTTGATTTGGTTCAAGTCTTCAGCTATAAGTGGCAGCTAGCCAAAAGTAGTATCTGAAAACCCCTTCCTTCCTCACCCATTAACTTACAAATATAATTTTACACTAAAATTTCAACTGTTACAAAATCTACATGTGCATCTATAAATTTAAGACACTTGGAACCGTGGAGAGTGAATCCAGATATAAGATATTTAAATGGAACAATGATTAATCTGAAAATATATAAAATAATGACTTATCTAAGAATCATCGAAGAACTCATCGAAGAACATAAAAACATAAATAATGAAGAACAATCGAAGAAGAACAATTGAAGAACTCATCGAAGAATATTGAAGAACAATCGAGAACTCATCGAAGAATAATTGAAGAACTTAATTATATTTGCACTTTTCTTCACCACACTGCTTAGTGCCGCAATATTGCCTCAATTCACGAGCACTGCTTAGTGCTGTTCTATTGCAGTCACTTCCAGCACAAATAGCACTACCTCACTCACTTCACCAGCACTGCTTTGCACTCTCTTCATCAGCAATGCTTAACTACTGACAAAATAATATATGTACACTTAACTAAGAAAAAAATATATGTGCCGAAACATTTCACCTACGTCTACCATAAACACTCAAATTATTTCAATTAAATAATTTCCTATAAAAAAAAACTTGCCAAAATAATATTTTTGACTATCTGAAAACTATTTAGCATCAAATGATTCAACAGACTATCTGCAAGCTATTTAGTATTGAATGATTAAATAAACTGCCTATCTACAAATTATTTAACGTCAAATAATTTAATACACTTTCACTATTTGCAAAGTACTAATCCTCGAGAGATTGAATAAATTCGAATATCTGAAAACTAATCTATTTGGATATCTATTTAGATTAAATGAACCTGTAATAATGAGTGAATCTGGAAAGAAGATAATTAAATGGAACAATGACTTAATCCGGAAATAAGGTACCTAAATTCATGAAAAAACTATCAAAGAACTCCA
>NC_087222.1:22561018-22647329 GCF_015104395.2 Macrobrachium nipponense
CCAGCTTCGCCCATGTCGAATCCCTCGAAGCTCGGGTGGATATGTAATAATTACATTATTATATAATTTACAAGTCTGTAAATATAAACCAATGACATGGGGTCATGCATTAGGAGGGTTTTCTACGTGACCAAAGCAGACCTAGATACGCTATGCGCTGTCTGCAGTAGCCTGATCTACTACAGCTTTGTTCAACATTTTTATGTTTATGATAACTGCACAACAACTTCCATGGGAAGCGGTTGACTGTTAACCTACGCCGGAAACCTTGTAACTTCCGAGCCGGGCAGACTACGTATGTGTTTTTTATATGAATTGCTGAGATAGCTAATGTTCCGCTATCGACGCGATGCTTTAGAATGGCAGTTCCACGCCAACAATCAAACATATCGGTCGTCGACGAGCTGCCATCTCCTAGTATGGAGTTACAGAATAAAGTGTTTATCTTGTCAAAACTTGCCTGGTGAATTCATCTCCCCTATAGTCAAAGAAGAACCTCCCTACTAAGATATCCAAGGAGATGAGAGGAACCAAAAAATTACTTACGAATGACAGTCGTAAGGAAAGAACAAAAAGTCTATCGCCAAGCGATAAGACATTAGAAGTGGTGGCAGCGTATAAAACGAAGAACATAATTACAAGACCCCAATATCAGCCGACCGAAGGTCTACAAGAACTAACTCCACCTTCAACATCAAACTAAACGGAGGAAAGGGATCAATCAACAACGCAACAGTTTATGATGACGCAAACTATGTCCTCATCGAGAGGAATACAAGCATTTAACACTGACGTTTGAGCAACTGTTGCACTTATTTTCGAGAACTACACCGGACGAGGGCAGCATCGAAACATCAACGGAAAGAAGAAAACAAAACACAGGAACATCACCCGACTAGCAAGGACGGAGGCTGTGACGTCATCAATCTTGGACTTCCCGCGCATCGTGCACGAGAGAAGGCCGTGACGTCATCACGACTTCCGACGCGAGACGTGGACCAGGAACTGAGACCGTCATCCATGTCAACAATCCTTCGCAATTAAATAATGGAGCTAAGTACCATTTTTATCTATTTCAGGTCTTTTCCTCAGTGAAGTGTGTTCATCAAGAGTTTTTTTTTTTTTTTCGATCGTCCAGTATTCTGGGGGTGAGTGTTCGCCATATTATCTTCTTCATTACGAACCAATCTTCAACTACGAGGTTCTCGCTCCAGATTAATTTTTTTTCTTTTCTAGTTGTCATAACCATTTCTTTGCAGGAATTCTCCGTATAAATATTTATCTATATACTGTATTTGTACTTTTCCTTTTGGGGGATTTTCCATATTATTATAACACACTATACAGTACATTGCTTATCCGCGTTTACGTAGTGGCGAGTGTACTCTTATAGATATTTTGATAGGATTGCAAGGAATAGAAGTGATAAGAAAAAAGTGAAAGCCGAAATGGCAACTACTACCGGCTGGCAACCCCAACGTGGTGACTCTCGTTAGCGCGAGGTCAGCGATTGTCCCTTTTCAAGGTCGGGTCAATGGGTTCCTGCTCAAAATGTTGAGGATGGATTCATCTGTAGACGCTCATTTAAATGCAAAAAGCATCACAGACCCAGCAGTACAATACAGGAGGCCAAGAGCTTCGTTGTCTTTGCGAAAGGCGACGCAAGTGCGTATCTAAGGGGGGTTGCTTTCCAAGAAGCGCTTCTTAATGGGACGAGTTCAAAATTAGATTACGTGCAGTTTTGTATGGGGGTGAAGAGGCTTTAGATGTAGTGTTGGCATTGAGAAATATCTTAACCAGGCCTACCATTGGATCTCAGCTCAATGTTGTCGAGCGGGCGGCGCTAATTGCCGACGGCGGAAATAAAGAATATCAGGATAGTTAAGTAATCGGGTGGGTTGCGGGGTGCTAAAATCAAAGTGAAAGATTTTATCCGTTTGATCTACCTTAGTCTATCGCTGTAATTTGTTGCCTGAAGCGTTAGTACGGGTGTTTGATAAAAAATTGCAGCCCGACAGTACGGAATTAGATGTGTGTAAACAAATAAAAAAAACACATGTCTAAATGTACCGACCTAGATCCTTCGCTCATTCAAGTTTTTGCAAAAAAATGAGAACCAAGCAAACAAGTAAATGGTGGACATAATAATAATCAAGTGCAGGGATGGTTTTGTTAAATGTAACGACCAGGTCACATGATTTCAGACTGTAGGACGCGTTTTTGTTCAATACACAATAGTTCAACTCATTCATATAACCGTTGCTACTCGAGGGAATCAACAGCAAAATGCTACAAACACGCAAACCAGTGCTAGTGCAAAAAAAAGAAGGGTCTCAGTACTATAAGAAGAAACAACCAAACGGAAATCTGCACAACAGCAGAAACAAAAAACCAAATCGTGCTCAGGTACCTCTGTTCCTGGGCCGTCTAGCCAGAACTCGCAAGGGCAAGCGAATTTTCAGGGTGTGTAAACAAAAACAAAAAAATACCACGTAGTTCACTCCAAAGGGGGGGGGAGAGGGCGATGTTGGGTCATCAATATCAAACATCTTTGTATCAAATAATCAGTTTTAAATCATTTATCAGATCATTGTGAGACAATTGATTTTCCTATGAAACACAGGGGCCGAATCAAAAAAATCTGTGCAGGTTCCCGTAGATTTGCCAACAAATTCATGCAATTATAGTCAAAATGAGTTGAGACCAACTTACTGCAGTAAATTTGGACATAAGTCATTCACTTTGTTCTTTGATTTCTTGGTAGTCCACGTAATTATAAGGTGGGATTTAAGGACTCATCATTTACTCTTTCAAATTTCCCTATAGAAAAGTCCGGAATAAGGCTCTCAGGCATTGGGATAATGAATAAATGTTGTGGGCGTAACTCATGTAACAGTACAAAGGTCGGTAAGCGCACGTTGCTGATACCCTTGTGTTGTACAAAACATTAATAGTATCCCGCAGTATATCGGATACCCGTCTATGGGCACTCAAAATATATCTAGCACCTGCAAAAACACGGCGTGTATATTCAAAGGAAATTCTATAGGTCTTCTAATACCCTAAAATCGTTTTTAGATAATAAAGAGACAGACAGAGTTGTCACTACATTACGGAACCAATCACCTGTCTCATGAAACCAAGAAAGAAATAATACAGGCAACCCAACAGAACTCTCGTCACCCGTAATATCAGCTTCGCACGCAAACTCTCGAGCCTAACGTAACTTCAAATATATTAGTGCGTGTAAAGAGAACCTTGCCAGGATCTGAAACATTAATCTTTCCGAAACTCTGAAAAAACACACGGATTATCCGTCACACAAGCCGTTTATACGTCGGCTCACAACAAAATGTAACATCGAAGTCTGTAATCATTTGAATACCCCACTTTAGTAATCACAAAAATCAACATATCTTGGATGCCGAAGTTTATAAAAACATCGCATTCTTACCGTAGCTGAGAAAATAAACACGCTCAATCAGTCGCGGATGAACCTTTTGCAATCTATAAAGAACAAAATCAATCAGGACATTCAAGAGAAGAAATTCAGCAGAAATTTTTGAAATAGGTTAAACTAAATATCATGAGGTTTTTTGCCACTACGGATGGAACCTTAGGAAAACGGATGTCATCGAGCATCAAAATCAGGCCTCAGGACAAAACAGAAAGTAAATCTATGTACCTTTCGTACCGACTTAACCTATGAAATTTCAGAATGAGATAAACAGAGGAGTAGGTAAAAATGTTAAAGGAAGGAGTCATTAGGAAATCAAACAGCCCTTAAATTTTCCGTTACAGTAGTACCGAAAAAAGATCGAACTTGGCGGATATGCGTAGATTTTCGTCGTTTAAACGAAGAAACAATCAATGACAGATTCCCAGTACCATGTACCGCTGGATCATATCTTTACTAGGCAGAATAAATATTTCACAAGCCTAGACTTACTAACGGATTTCATCAGATTTCGATGGAACAAGAAAGTATCCCATACACGCCTCAGCACAGCCAGGGGACATTATGAATTTTTGGTGCGTTATGCCTTTGGTTCCGTTGTGCCCTATAAACTTTTACTCGATGATAAACGTCGTGTTTGGAGACTTGTTGGAGATACCTACATGCCTACATGGATGACTTAGTAATCTTTTCCAAAACATTAGAAGAGCATTTACGTAAATTGGAGTTTAGTGTTACAAAGGTTTAAGGCAGCATAATTTAAGGGTAAAGATAAGTAAGTGTGAATTTTTTAAAAACAAGAATAGTCTATCTAGGTTTCACGGTTTCTAGTGAAGGTCTTAAAGTCCGTCCACGAGGTAAGTGTCGGCTATCCGTAATTTCCGATACTACTAAACGTCAGGGAATACAGCAATTTTAGGATGCAGCAGTTACTATCGCCGCTCATCCGCAACTACTCAATAATAGCCGCTCCCCTAAACCGATCTTATAAAAAAAGGGCGTAGATTTCGTTTTATGGTCTGAAATCATCAACAGGCGTTCGATAAATTGAAAGATTAAATGTGTAGTTCTCCTATCTTGAAATTTCCTGACTTCCCGGTAAGGAATTTTTCTTTATAGCAACAGACGCCTTCAGACCTAGGAGTAGGTGGGGTATTGCTCAACAATATGATAGACAAGTTTTTCCCTATAGCTTTTTATTCACGTAAAACTGAGACCTTCCGAAAGTAAATATGCAGTAATAGACAAAGAAGGGCTCGCATTGTTAATTCACTCGTGCACTTTAAATCATAATATACGGTTAAACCCCGTCAAGGTTCTCACTGATCATAAGCCCCTAACCGACTTCTTTAAAGGCTTTTTTAGTCACAGCCCCAAGCGAACTCGGTGTACATGATCATTCAGGACTTTGGCGCGAGGATCGGTATTTACCTGGGAAAGCAATATCATTGCTGACGCTTATCACGCAACCCCTCTTCATCTTTGTACCGAGCCATTAGCTGAATTAATAGATATCTTAACCTCCACGCCCGTTGTAAAACTATATCTGAACAGGAAGCTCTGGGCTGGAGTGCTGAACTATTACAGACGGAACAAAGAAAAGATCCGCAAATAAGTAAAAATCATCATTGCGTTAAACGGAAATCGAAGGAAAATGAATACCTAAAGTATAAGAGCAGAATTATATCTAGGACACTATCTTGTGAGATCCGTAACGAGGGAAAACCGCAACACACCGCAGTGAATAAAAACAACCAGGTGGTGTGGCCTATCTCATCATACCCACGTCTTAAAGTGGTTGCATGAAAATCCACTGCATGGAGCACCCGGGTTATACCTTGATGTCACAGAAAGCCAAATCCTTATTTTATTGGCATACGATGCTTAGAGATATAAAAAAGCACATAGCAAAGTTGTCGCACTTGTCAAGAATACAAAGGGCACACGAAGACACCTGTCAGCCTAGGGGCTTACCCGTGCCAAATCAACCCTTTGAAAAGAGTACATTTCGATTTATTAAACAGGATTTACGAGTCAGACAGAGGAAATAAGCACCTCCTAGTAATTATAGACGCTTTGACTCGATATACAGAACTTTATTAGCGCTTTAAAACAAAAAACCGCGGCGAGTGCGCTAGGAAGTTTTACGAGTGCTACATTTGTAAACATGGAATTCCACACATCATTATCTCAGACGGGCGGGGCGGGGAGTTCAATGAATCATTTCCTTAACTCCTTGTGCGAATTCTTAGTATAAAGAAAAGAAAAAATCAATACCATGATCTACACCCGGAGTCTAATGGGCTAGTGGAAAGGGCAAATCGTAAGGTTTAAAACATTTTAAGGGTCACCTAGGGGGGGAGAGATCCCAACTGGGACATTGCCATACCTGCGGTACTAAGCACACTAATCACTCGTCATGTGTCTATTAAAATGACACCGCCACGAGGCCACTGTACGGTATCCCGGCCGAACGCCTTTCCAAAATCTTAAAGCTACAACTAATTTATCAAATCCTCTAAAGGATGTTATGGATGCAAGCATAAGTCGATATAAATATAATTCGTAAGAATTTAGAAGAAGCACAGATCATAATGAAAAAAATCATGATAAAATAGCTAAGCCAAACTAGAACATATGCCGTGGGCGATCAGGTATACATACAAGTTATACGTGCGTAAAGGTTTAAATTTATAAACTGACACCTAAGTTTGAAGGCCCGTTTAACATTTTAGAAAAATTTAACGGCAATAGAGTTAGGGTTCAAAATGTATCCAAACCACTGATGGAGAATATGTCCATTGGCACATATCAGAATCTAAGAAAGGTAGATGGAAATGAGGGAAAAAATGGTTGTATTTATGAAACTGTATAATAATTTATATATATATCTATTAATCAAATATTGTATGTAAAAACCCATTTTTATTTTTTTTCTTTACCGCGAGTTATTACACTGTTTTACTCATTGCAGGTTTTCAAAAATGAATCTGTTATTGTTAGGGAGTGATTATTGTGTATTCAGACATCTTTGTTGTATGGAAAAGAGCGCTAGGACGAAAGAATTAAGAATTTAATCATTGGCTCGATATTGAGAGAATCGATGAGTATTCATCGTGTCAAGTAATATTGTTATCGAAGTAGATAGCATGCTATTTTCTTACCTGAAGATGACGTCTAACTTAAAGAATGACGATGAGGTTTGTATTTTCCCTTAAGGAAATTGCGATAGAACGTAATTTTCATGCTAACTCAGAGATTCACTAGCTCAAACGCTAAGCGTCGCAGAAATGTTGTCTTATGACATACAAAATAAAACCGCCGGAGGCAGAAGAACTCGCTCGTGACTGCCTGATGTGGTCTGTGCGGCAACAATACTCTTGACGCCGCAACACGCTTATCTAGCTGGACTAAAAATCTTCAGATCAGTTGCGAATCTAGGCTAGGAATCTCAAAATCGCCTCAAGATAATAATCAAAATAAAAGAATTGATTTTTTGCAACACAAAACGGAATGGCCTTATCAGAACTTCGCAGCCAAGTTATCTTCGATCAATCAAATAATGAATATCGTTAATGAACATTCAAATAATACGATCAGGTCATGGAAGTCAACATTTGCGGCTACTTTAGCTACTATAGTTCGAAATAGATTTCATATCCGTGTGAAAATATCACATTTTATTGAAAAGTCAAAAGATTACGTAGAAGCAATTACGTTAGCCAACAAAGGTGTGTTATCTCCTCACCTCATGCCTAGAAAGATCTGACGTTAACTTAGAAAACGGAACGGGAGAAGCTAGGTATATTCCTTTATTAGATGCCCATAAAGTAGAATTATATTATAGCCTAATATCAGTCAGCGTTGAAAAATTATAGAATATGACACAATTCCTTTTGATTCTTCCGATGCTGGAATCATACAAAATAGCACCGTTTCCTACTTTTATGACGAATAACTCAAATCAGTAATATCAATTTAACGGGGCATGTACATGATTTCTTCTGATAAGAAATCATTTACAGTCATTAAAGACTTAGATAAACTCACTCATTGTTCAGAAGCCATGAATAATAAAATTTGTACAGCTGACTCTTTTGAAATTCTATCCTATATCAACGGATTCATGTGAGTTAGACATAGTGCTAAACGGCTCTCTCTCTCTACAAGCGAAGGTGTCTGGGGAAACTTTATCCCTTTTACGGTAATAAATTCAATTACAGGATGAATAATGGTTCCTGGATCCGTTATGATAAGGCCGGATTCGACGTCGTGTGTCCGGACACATCCACCGCCCATGCCCCTATCTTCGTAGCAGCGATGGTTGTACGGGGGACATCTACAAACTATACCGTCAGAGGGGTCAACACGATAATACGTGGAGAAGGCGTATTTCGCGAACTACACGTGGGCTACCACAATCATCCCATCACTACCTCTCCCATACAACGCGCGAGTAGCTCATCGTCTGACGCAACTGGCTGAGATGATCCACGCGTCATCGACTTATGCAGGTGGAGAAAATCTTCGCTACTACATTCTGCTAGCCGTGTTCAGCGTGACGGCCATATTGGTTATCGCCGTCAACATCTTTGCTTGGCGTAGGTCTGAGGCGTAAACAGAAGGATCTCCAAGGGAACTACTACGGCCCGTCTGGATGACGTACCCGTTAAACTCAAGTCGTTTGCGTTTAGGGCCGCCTGAACCTGGCCACTTCAGTTCGTGCCTAGGGAATTGTCTGGAATTGTGTTGTGTGTGAAGAGCGGTCCGTATGCTGGCAAAAATGTAGACAAGAAAGACTCACGCCTTTGCATTTGAACAGTTAAAGTATCTCCAGGGCGCCTAATAAATCATTATAGCCCAATATTATACATTAATATATTCCTAAAGGTATTTTTCGGGCACCTAATAAAATATCAGCCCTATATATTGAATTTCTGCAGAATTACATTGTTATACTATTATACAATTATATATCTATTACAAAGGGTGTCAAGTACTCTTTAACAATTATCCATGATCATGCTATAATCATTATTTAGTAACCATTATTCTTAATCAGGTTACCTGTTATCATATAATCATGTATACATGTTTTGATTTACCTTTTTATATTTTTGGGTACATAATCATTATTATTACCAAACATGGATCTATATTTTCCATGCATTTATCTTTGTTTATGAATATGTCAACAAGGGTATGTAACAGAACCTTTTTATGCATTTAATCACTTAGTATGTTACGAGCACGCTCCTATGGACAATGTTTAAAGTAATTTTTTTTTTGTTATTCAAGGCTTGAATAGGTAGCAGTCCGAGCCTAATGTAATAATTACATTATTATATAATTTACAAGATCTGTAAATATAAACCAATGACCTGGGGTCATGGCATTAGGAGGGTCTACGTGACCAAAGCAGACCTAGATTACGCTATGCGCTGTCTGCAGTAGCCTGATCTATCTCACAGCTTTGTCAACATTTTTATGTTTATGATAACTTTGCCACAACAATTCCATGGGAAGCGGTTGACCTGTTAACCTACGCCGGAAACTTGTAACTTCCGAGCCGGCAGACTACGTATGTGTTTTTATATGAATTGCTGAGATAGCTAATGTTCCGCTATCGACGCGATGCTTTAGAATGGCAGTTCCACGCCAACAATCAAACATATCGGTCGTCGACCGAGCTGCATCTCCTAGTATGGAGTTACAGAATAAAGTTGTTATCTTGTCAACTTGCCTGTTTGAATCATCTCCTCTAGTCAAAGAAGAACCTCCCTACTAAGATATCCAAGGGAGATGAGAGGAACCAAAAATTACTTACGAATGACAGTCGTAAGGAAAGAACAAAAAGTCTATCGCCAAGCGATAAGACATTAGAGATATGCCATCAGCCAGAGTTCCCTCACGAAGAATTCAAGGTTCGCCTCGAAACCTCCTGCCAAGCTTGATCAATGAGTTGGATGCATATCACAACATCGAAATGCTCCTTCCAAAATTCAAGCAAGGTAAGGTTTGTGGTATCGGTGATGTTGAAACATCTCTTGAAAAGATGTTTCGTATACAGCTTCTTGAAGTTCGATATCACTTGCTGGTCCATGGGCTGGAGGAGGGGGGTTGGTGGTAGGCGGAAGATAAAGAACCTTGATAAAAGAAATACTACGCTAGGATATCTTCCTCGAGCCAGGAGGTGAGCAGGGGCATTGTCCAACAACAGCAGACATTTCAGAGGGAGGCGCTTCTCTTCCAAGAATTCTTCACTGTCGGCCGAAACACAGATTTACCCACTTGGTGAACAAGTCTCATTACCCAGGCTTTCGCATTAGCCCTCCACATCACTGGAAGCTTCTCCTTTAGCACTTTGTGGGCCTTGAAGGCTCGAGGAGTCTCCGAATGTTACACAAGTAGGGGCTTCACCTTGCAATCCCCACTGGCATTCGAACAAAGTGTGAGCGTAAGCCTGTCTTTCATAGGCTTATGCCCGGGTAGCTTCTTCTCTTCCTGTGTGATGTACATCCGACGAGGATTTTTTCCAAAAAAAGGCCAGTCTCATCCCAGTTGAAGACTTGCTGAGAACTGTAGCCTTCGTTGATGGTCATCTTGTCGAACGTCTTAATAAAGGCTTCGGCTGCTTTCGTGTCTGAGCCTCCCCATGCTGCACCACCGAATGGATGCCAGTCCGTTTACGGAATTTTTTGAACCACCCATGAGAAGCCTTGAAGTCTGGGGTTGGCGTCGATGTCCCTTCTCCTCCGTCGTCTTCGGCCTGGGCAATCAAATTGCCGAAAATAGCTCTGGCCTTGTGGGAGATTGCCATCTCCGTTATCGTATCACCAGCGATTTCTTTGTCTTTTATCCAGACAAGAAGCAGCCTTTCCATCTCGCCGTGCACATGGCTCCTCTTGCTAGACAAAATAGTCACACCCTTGGAAGGTGTAACTGCTTTAATGGCTTCCTTCTGCTTAAGGATGGTGCCTATTGTCGACGGATTTTGGCCATGTTCCTTAGCGATCACACTCAAACGCATCCCAGCTTCATACTTTTTAATTATCTCCATCTTTGTCTCCAAAGAAAGCATCCTCTTCTTTCCGTGAACTTCAACTTTCTTGGGACCCGTGACTACGTATATACTGTACATAATTAAGTTATGTAGTATACGTATGTACTGAAAATCTCACACAACACGATAAAGTAGTACAACAACAAAATCACTTACGAAATTACATTAATAAACGAAATCGTATAGAATGAACGAATTCGGCGTGCGATTAGAAACGATGCTGCTACCGAGTGGCCGAAAAAGCACGCTGCTACGTAGATGCATGATGGGAGAGATGCTGATCAATAGGAGAGCAGGATCTTATGGCGGTGACTAGCATCAGGAACCAATGGGAGAGCGGGAGGTTGGTGGCAAGTCTACTCAGTTGGCGGTGCGGGAGTTTTAAAATTGTTATCGGTGGTCCGGGGGAATGTATGTAGAGCCAAAAAAATCTTCGTATTTGCTTTCGTAACTCGAATTTTTCGTAAGTTGAGCCTTTTGTATGTCGAGGTACCACTGTATTGCCATTGGGGGATGGCACTGAGTCATCTAAATTTGAATTTAGGCTGCCATACATGTGGAAATCTTAGCAACATAAATACTGGGATAAGTATATACAAAAACCTTATTTCATTATAAAGATATCATATTTTTAGTTCATATTAATGTGGATGTACCCAGAACATTTAACAGAATGGAAATTTAACCTATACAGAACTTGTGTTTTCAGATTCACACAGGAACACAGAAAACAGGAATGGGAAAAATTCAATTTGTTCACACATGTTTAGCACTGCATTAGTCTAACATTTGGTACTGTATTGTGTATAGTAAACTTCTGTGTGTTAATGAAGATCACTTCTCTTTGCCACAGGTAACCTGTTTTGTTATAAATGATCACTGAAAATCTATAAAGGAACACGTTTTCTTCGTATCGAGTTAATTTTCCTCAATAACTATCTGGTAAGTGATATAAAAGTGAAGTCATTGCAATAAAAGAGAATGTCCCTAAATTATATTGAATCTTGTCACTTAATGACACAATTGCATTGTTGAAGACCAAGGCTGTGAGTTATTCACGATGCACTGAATGACATTTTTGGCAGCTTTCATCTTGTTACTTTGAGCTTTTGTTTTGAATGTTAACTTACCACAAAAGTACAAATAATCTGTTGTTCCTACACAACACAAACCCTCGGCCTTTATCATGGGAATGTCTTCAGCAAAGCTGGACCTTTAACAGCAGTTAACTAATGAATGACCGGGTGGGAGTCCTGCCCTACTAGTTGGCAGAGTGTCACTTTACCTTCAGCCATGGATGTGCTGCGCGCTGCCCTCGGCCCTGCTTGCCGTTTGCCTCACTTTGCTTAGCTAAACATCGCTCCTTCCTGGTGTGGTTGATATTCTTTTTTATTCAAGGGTCTTACCAAACAGTTAACCCTCTTACGCCGATTGGACGTATTAAACGTCGAGTCAAAATGTCTCCCGTATGCCGATTGGACGTATCATACGTCGGCTCAAAAAAGTTTTTTTAAAAATTCGCGGAAAAAATACCTATAGGCCTACCAGCCAAAAACTTTGTATCACGCGCCTTGGGATGCTGGGAGTTCACGGATCAAGGCATTGTTTTGTTTACAATCGCTACGCAGGCGCGCAGCGCGAATTCTTTCTTATCGCACTAAAAAGTATCAGTGACACATCTCGGAAATTATTTCGTCACTTTGACATAATTTTTGCACCATTTAAATTATTTTCCTTTACATGAAGTATTATATATGAAAATGTGGCGCAATTTCATAAAATACAACAATATCATGGGTTGTAGCTTTTATCAGTTTTGAAATATTTCCATATAAATAACGATAAGTGCCAAAATTTCAACCTCGGTCAACTTTGACTCTACAGAAATGGTCGAAGAAAACGCAATTGTAAGCTAAATCTTATATTATAGTAATATTCAAATCATTGCCTTCATTTGCAACAAATTGGACGTCTCTAGCACAATATTCAGATTTATGGGGGAATTTATGAAAAAACTTTTTCCTTACGTTCGTGCGATAACTCTTCCGATAAATTTTTTCGTGCGATTGTCCTAATGTTTGCACACCCCTTTTAAATTGGCCGTTACATAAAGTTTTATTTATGGAAATGTGCGCAACTTCATGCACAATACAACAATAACAACCCATGGTGTAGCTTTTATCAGTTTCGAAATATTTTCATATAAATAACGTTAAGTGCAAAAATTTCAACTTTCGGTCAACTTTGACTCTACCGAAATGGTCGTCGAAAAACGCAATTGTAAGCTAAAAACTCTATATTCTAGAATATTCAATCATTTACCTTCATTTTGCAACGACTTGGAAGTCTCTAGCACAATATTTCGATTTATGGTGAATTATGAAAAAAAAAAAAATTTTCCTTACGTTCGCGAACTGGTAACTCTTCCGAAAAAATCAGAATTTTTTTGTGCGATTGTCGAAATGTTTGCACCATTTAAAAATAGCTGTTACATAAAGTTTTATATATGAAAATGTGCGCAATTTCATGTAGAATACAACTAAAAAAGGATTGAAGGTTGTAGCTTTCTCTTTTATCGAAATATTTGCATATAAATCACAATAAATAGAAAAAAACACGTTCGGTCAAATTTGACTCTACCGAAAATAGTTGAAAAACGCAATGTAAGCTAAAACTCTTACAGCTAGTAATATTCCGTCATTTTTCTTCATTTGAAACAAATTTGAAGTCTCTAAAAACAATATTGTGATTTATGGTGAATTTTTGAAAAATATATTTACCTTCACTCCGCGCGCTGATTCGCTGGCCGCAAGTCTCCGAAATACGTACAATCGCATTATCCTAATATTTGCTCCATTCATATTAGCCTTTTATAGAGTTTCATATATCAAAATGTGCGAAAATTCATGAAAAATCACAATAAAAAATAATTAAAGGTTGTAGCTTTTTCCATCTCCGAAATATGTGCATATAAAAAAATAAATATATAAAAATTTCGACATTCGGTCAAATTTAACTCGTCCCGAAATGGTCGAAATCTGCAATTCTAATTTAAAACTCTTACAGTATCGTAATATTCAATCATTTTTCTTAATTTTGAAAGAAATTAGAAGTCTCTAGAGCAATATTTAGAATTACGATGAATTTTTGAAAATAAATAACATTTTTTTACGTCCGCGCGTTACGAATTCGTAACTCATTTTGTGATAATATTTTTCCGGGTTTGCTTTTATTGTTTTACTATGTATTATATATCAAAAGGATTGCAATTTAGTGTACAATACAACGAAAAAAAAGTAACTCGTTAGCTTCGACCGTTTTTTGTACAGCGTGATTTGAATACAATTATCTATGAATTTTTTTTTTTGCTACCATATATCGCCTTATTTACATATGATATGATATTATTTTTCATTTCTGATGATTGCATACGAAACTTCAGGCAATAAAAAAAAAATGAGCCAAAATTAACTCTAATCTTCAAAACTAAGCGCGCTGTGATTTTTGAAAAAATATTTTTTCCGCTTTCGCGCTCACTCCAAACCGGCGCGGCATACAGGAGAGGTTTTGATTTTTAGGAGGACTTCGGCGTAAGAGGGTTAATGAGCTGTAGGATCCCTACTGCAGTAGACCAAAACTCAGACTTTTGTGGGCGTCACCATCACTAGTCTAGGGGCAAATAACTGCCCACTTCAGTAAACAGGCATGATGACGCCAAACTCCTCATCAATTTCTGCCAGCTTCCATGTAACATCAGTGGTTCTTTCACTTACCTGTGATTCGTGGCATACTATTTCGTTGTGGCTTTGTTTATTTCAATTAGCTTAGCTATTTTAATTATTTTTACTGCCATTTATTCTCAAAATGCCAGATTCTTGTTCATCTGGGGTTAGGTTTTGCGTCGATGGGTGTATGTAAAACTAGATTAGTTAAGGAGATTTATGATTCCCATTCTAGATGCACTAAATATCAGGGTCAGGAGTATAACAGAGAGTCAACATGTTCTGAGTGTCAGGAAAGGGAGGAGGAGAAATGGAAACTATGCATTTCTCATGCTGAGAAAAATGCAAAAGATAGGAAGAGGAAGCAGCCCTTAGAGCTGAAAGTAAGGCTATACAAACCCTCTTTCCTTTACATTAGGAATTACTATCAGCATAGGCTAGGATATGGCCATTAAATTCTTGAACAATGTGGTTAGGCAGTAACTACCATCTGGTAGACGGATAGGCCCACCTGCCCAGATGTAAACACTCCACTTTGATTTCGGCTGTCTTCCAATAAAGATGTATGCTTTTTTAGCTCTTGCTGTGATATTGATCCTCGATTGTGTGTACTGTTCCTCTGCTGGAAATCATATTCACTTGCTGCTTTTATCCTGGAGTTTCATCACTGGACAGCGCCTTTGCAACTGCCCTGTGATTATTAAATCTACTTCTGCTGGTAAATGTTCCTCATTCTGTAGAAGTAGTTTTGCAGAATTTGGAGAAGTTGAGGAGGAAGAGAGCTCGTCAAGTGTAGTCATCTTCCTATTTGTAATCATCATATTTTCTTCAACCTCCACTCCTTCGACCTTTAAGGCTCCCTGCCGAAGAAGAAGGTGGTCTCCCCCTCTAAGAAATTTTGTCATGGGACTTCTAAGGGTCTGCCCCCTCTTGTCTTCCATTGGCTTGCCTGTTCCTTCTGGAACAGGAACTGTCATGCTGTCCCCAGGGTCTAGCATGTCGGGAGCTGTAGAATTGCAAACTTCAGTTCACACTTCTGTTGCTAGTCCTAGAGGTTCTACCCCTTAGACTAGATCCATGTCGGGCGCTCATTCATGAGATTCCCTGAATGCATGCAAATCTACAGATTCGTGTGTATCTAGAGTCAATGACACAGAGTCCGCTCACCATCATGGCTCAGGCACTGAGTGGAAGAAAGGAGTAAGTCACTCAGGTGACCCATGCCTTGCCGGTGATCGCTCTTGCGGTGATGACTTGGTACCGTACATGCAGTTAGACCGGTAGGGAGTCCCCCATTCAGTCCTCTTGAGAGGTTTCAGCCTCAACAAGGACTGGGACGTGTAGGAGGATGGTACTGGCCCACGCCAGTCATTTGCACGCTCAATTACACCCACGACATGGCAACCGACCAGTCTGAGTTGTGCCAAATGTTTCTCCTGCCATGCAAGAGTTTCGTAACCATCCTCAGGAAATCATTTTTCCAGGACAAGAATTCTTTCCTAGACTCACGTTGGTGCCATCACTGCAGGTTGATGGCTTCCCGTGATTTGCTTCTCTGGCTAGTTCTACTAGCAAGGCGACCAAGAGCATTCACTCTTCCTCACCTATTCCCTCTACTTCCTATGGTTACACCAGGAGGGGCGAGGTGAATAGAAGGGACCCTGCAGAGTGCTCTCTGGATGATTCAGCATTGGGGGACTATGTTCCTGGACGGATTTCAATTTATTGTCCCCTATGGGTTCTTGCATTTTGGTTTTTATGCCTGTTCCTCCTCAATTTCTACAGGAGTCGAGGAGGAGCCCCTCCCCGATGATCGTTTGATGGAATTTGGGAGTCGTGCTGAGCGCTTAAATTCTTTGGATTTTCTAGCACTCTCCTAGTGTTTTGGTCTTCTATGATCTGCAAACACTTGGGCGAGACGAGAATTCCTGATTATTGTTATTACAATAGCCACGAATCTCACTGAATGCTCGAATTCCTTGAAATTTCTGGCATTCTTAGATTGTTATGGTTTTCTGTGATTTCCAAACACTTTGATGAGATGGACATCCCCGATAATTGTTATTACAAAATTCGGGAGTCTTGCTAAGCGATTTAATTCCTTGGAATTTCTACAGATCTCAAGAGTGATTTGGTTTTCTGTAATTTCCAAACACTCAGGCAATGGGTATTCCCAATGATTGTTACAATAAATGGGAGTCTTGCCGAGCGCCTGGATCCCTATGTTTTGCTGGCTCATGCTGAGTGTTCGGCTTCATCATGTTGCTTAGCACCAGAGCGACTTGCAAAAGTCGGGTTTTCTCGCCAAGCGTGGGAATTCTTACGAATTCTAATGCTCGCCAAACGCTCATTATCAGGAGTGCTTGGATAGCGATACGAGCCTTTACCAGCACAAATGAGTTCGCTCTTCAGTCTGGTTTGGAGTTATGCAAAGCTTGGCAGACACAGAATCCCTCTTTATTCTTCTTCTTGGAGCTTCAGCCTTGAAGGAGAACTGTTAATGAGGAAGAAGTGATAGATCTTTTTTGATGATTACCACTCAATTATTTAGTGGTGATCTGCTCGGCTCACTTGACTCGGCTCGGCCAGCCAGCCTGCTGAGCTGAGTGCTCAACTCTACTGAATGCAGTCTCTGCTCTTGATCAGTGCGGCCCCTTGCCACGACATAGCACCCTCCCTTCCTGTGTTGCAGTGAGTTTTTCACAGGGGTCATCATCGTCCTTTGTCATCTCACTCTGCCCCCCAAGAAGTCTCACCTTGAGACTAAGGGGGTCTGCATCCTTTCCCTAGGGAGGAAGCAGTTGGCTGGTCTCCCTCAACTCACCTACTTCCTTCTGGAGTGGGAACCGGGAGGGGACCACTATCCCTAAAATATAGTGTCTCGGGTGGAGCCTTCCTGGAGTTTCAAACCAGGTTCGTTATCTGTCTCTGGTTCCAAGGGCGTGGCTCATGGAAGAAATGGGTTGTGTCTGGTACTCGTGTACGAGTCTCTCCAAGTGTACAGCCTCCAACGGGGGGTCATACACCTACAGTCATTGATGGGTAGTCTTCTCTTCATCATGACAGTGGTGCAGGGCGAGAGAAGGAACTGAGCCACGTTGGTTATTCTTCTAGTGCCAAGATTGATGTCATTGTCCCTTGGGACAAGGCACCTGAAGGAGATAGGAGGAGGTTCTCTGTTTAGTCTTCTTTTTGAGATTCGATCACGGAGAAGATAGATGCGTAGCAAGACGTGGCAAGTTCTCGCCAGCTTTTACTGTATTTAACTCTGTGCAACTTTTGCTCACGTTTGAGCGAATGAAATTGTTGTAGGGAATGAATGCTTCGTTTGACAGAATTCAGAGAAGGGCAGTCAAGAACAGTCAATCCTCCTCTCTTTTTTTCCCTCTACTTTCTACTATGTTTTTGGTTCAATCTTAGGATCTTACCGAACATACGTCAATCTGTTCAGGAAAGATAGCACCGAGAAGTTTGAATGCCTCTCCAGTGCTACTTTGTTGGGAAAAACCAGTTTGACACATCCAATGTACGCTCTATCAGAGAACGAGCAGGGCCAGTGGCTTGGTACTTCTCATCACTCCGAAGAATATGTTGGACCAGAAGAAAGATGCGGTCTCATTACAACCACATTTATGTCTTTCTTCCTTTGGGTCTGCCCACAGGTCATTGGAACCTCTTTTCCTTGGACCAGATGTGGATTCTCACAAGTTTTGTTTGCTTACCTGGCTCCTTCAAGAGGACAAGTTACATCTCACCTATGGTGTGCGGTTCTAGAGGTAAGAAGGATGCGAGAGTGACTGGTCTCTCCACCTTCCCCTCCTTTTACTTTTACTCCTTTTCTTTCAGGTTGAGGATAGGACTGGAACATTTACATTTGCTGGTGAGGCTTTTGATGCAGTAAACTGCACATCGAGTTTCCTTTCTATTGTTCTTATCAGAATCATAGAAGCAATCCCTCTCCTTGCTCTAAGAAGGGAAGAAAAGAGACTAGCAATAATGCAAAGTATTAATGCCTCCAACTTTGTCGAAAAGGCCCAGAAGTCTGACTCTTGATCATACAGCAACTATACACTGATCAAGTTGTCAGAGGCAGGACACTCCTCCTCGCTCTTATGACCAGGAGGAATAGCCTAGGTATCCTGAACTCGAGTTGGTTCTGGAGGCTCACTCACATTCCTCCCACAGAGCAGTGAGTTTTCCTAAAGTCATGGACTGAGGGATTGTATATCATGTAGGAACAAATCACAGTTTTTGAAATTAAATTGTATTTTAACTAACTATACAAACCCATGGTCCTTTACATTAATGCCCACCTCATGCCACCCCTCAATCTGAAGCCTGCGCTGAAAGGCAAAATGGAGTGTTTACATCCGGGCAGGTGGGTCTTGTTCAAGAATTTAACAGCTGTATTCCAGCTTACGCTGAAAGTAATTCCTAATGTAAAGGACCTCAGGTTTGTAGAGCTAGGAAATATACAATTTACTTTAAGAAATTTATATTGGAACGCCTGATGGCTCCCTACAAAAATGATTTTTTAACCACCCAGTGATAATAACACAAAATAAAAGCTATTCTCCCGTCTGCTTAAGCAAGTTCCCCCTTTCTCCCTCGTCTTATTTCATTAACCCTTCTACTTGGGAAAGAAACAATGCTCATACAAACAACCAAATGACTTCTTTAGGCTCGTGCTATAGTACATTCGGATGACTGGCTCGAGTTCCTTCTGGGCAAGAAAGCCGCTATGCCATGAATGGCAGGCGGATGGTTAGGTCGCCCACAGGTTGGGGGTTGGGTGTGTGTCTGGGTGAATGACCGCTGATCAAAACATAAGGTTGCTTGGATCTATTCTTTCTCTACCTTCTTGTTGTAAAATGTTATCGCTTTGTGATTTGATTTACTACAGATTTATTTACTTTTGTCTTATGGTACTACAAAACTTAATATTTTTCTTGGATGCTACTGAATTTCTTTAAGCAAAATTCTTCCGACTTGGGTAACAGGTTTTTGTCTCTGCCTCTTGGAGGTAATATTCTTATAGGGGTACAGCTTGCCTAATTCTTGCCTACTTTCCTATTATCCTACCACGTGGTAACTGCAAAAGAGAGAGAGAGAGAGAGAGAGAGGAGAGAGAGAGAGGAGAGAGAGAGAGAGAGAGAGGAGAGAGGAGAGAGCGAGAGAGAGAGAGAGATGAGAGAGAGAGAGAGAGAAAGGCTTGGGAAAAAGATCGTCTGCCCGCACCTAGCTAATTGCAACTTCCATCACTATTACAGAATTTTTTAACCCATGATAGACTATGCAAATGGAGCCAGACACTGACTCTCTTGGACAAATTACACTTCCTATCTACCTGAAATGAAAAAACAAGCTAAGTGTTAGTTTAGTCTCTCTCATAGGCTAAATGTTGGCATGCAGTTCCCTAAAGATTTTCCAATACCTCTAACTAAAAGAAAGATGGCAGCCAGAATTTTGTTCTACCCCTAACAACTAGGTACAGTAGTACCTCGAGACTTCAAGCTTAATCCGTTCCGGAAGGCTGTTTGAAATACAATATGTTCGGAATATATGAAAAACAATGTCCCCATAAGAAATAAGGGGATCAGGGATAATTCGTTTGTCAACAAAAAGTCTCTTTTTCACATTTTTTTCCCGTTATTAATGTGTTCAAAAGTTAATTTAAGAGTGAAAAAGTAATAAAAACAGTACATTATATGATTTCTGTACTAGACTCCCCCATATTGAATTATCCAGTACTGACAAATTAACCAGTTTTGATGTAACATCTTTATTTACTAAGTTTCATTTGATGACTTACTTCCTTTGTATAAAAGAATTGTAAGTTCACTTTTACTGGTAATTTTTATGAACAAATATTTGGTAACCCTCTTTCGCCACTTTTGTCTAATATTTACGTGGAGTTCTTTGAGTCTAGGCTTATTCCAAGAAATTTATTCTCTAAGGTGTTTTGTGTTAAGTATTTAGATGACTGTTCTTGTATTGTAAAAGAAAATGTAAGTATACCTGACTTCTTGCATACAATTAATAACCTTGTACCACCTTTAGAAGTCTTTATAGAATAGGTAAAAAGTAATTGTATACTATTTTTGGATGTCTTAATTATTAGAAATAATAACCCAGTTTTTGTTTAAAGTATATAGTTTTGTCTATATCCATTTTACTCTAAACCCATGCTAAACCAAATTAACCGGTGTCAGTATTTTTCTCTGTATATAACTCACAGAATTTGTAGTCCTGGTTTTTTTGGAAGATGAGTTTAAAATTATTGATAAAATAGGAAATTCATCATGTTACCCCCATATTTTTTTGAACTTTGTAAAAATTAAGCAAAAAAGACATATTACAATCCAACCAGTGTTAACAAAGAACTTATTCGATTCCCTGCTCTGCCAACGCGGAATCAGAGTAATTTATTTCTGGTGATAGAAATTCATTTCTCGATACTGTGTGGTTCGGATCCCACAATAAACTGTAGCCACGTAAAAATACCTAATCCTTTATCTAATCCTTCGGGCCAGCCCTAGGAGAGCTGTTAATCAGCTCAGTGGTCTGGTTAAACTAAGATATACTTAACTTAACAAAGAACTTAGGAATATTTTCTATATACCATTTCATCCTGTCATTCCTGTTGGACTCATTTTGAAAACTATTGATATTAACTTAATATCTAAATATAATAACATTTTTGAGAAATAAACTAATTAAGAATAGCCTGCCAAATCGTACAATATTGTATACAGTATTCTTTGTAAAGGATGTAATGAAAATTTATGTAGGGCAAACACTGTAAGATCTAAAGGTAAGATGCTCTCAGCACATATATGCTGCATCAACGAGGCTTAAAGAATAATGTCATTGCAAGATCATTGGCTTAAGACAGGCCATGCAATTAACTGGGATAATTCCTCAATAATCTGCAGGGTCAAAGATCAATGTAAAAGGAATCTGTCCCTTTATCCTCTTTCCTTGTCTCTTTTGCTTAAAGAACACACTGCCCAGAATAACAAACTGCAACCCGGGTCCCATTTCTGTTTTTGTATATAATGGTCTGTCATCTTCTATTATATTCAGTGTGAACTTGACAATGTAGAATAAACTACAAAAGTCTTTGTTCCAAGTCCTCAGTATTCACTCACCTTTCTACAGTGGATTTAAGGATATTCTCAAGCATATGTTCCTTCATGCTACATTGGATACAGTATATATATATATATATATATAATATATATATATATATATAATATATATAATATATATATGAATAACTTGATCACGAAGTATATAAAACGTGATGCTATGTATAAATAAAGGGTTTTTTGCCACAAAGGAAAAAAAGGAAAAAGCAAGGTAGCAAGTACTTTCGGTCCTGTTCAGACCCTTTACTGAGGCAAACTCAGTTAAAAGGGTCCGAACAGGACCAAAAGTACTTGGCTATCTCGCTTTTTCATTTTTTCCTTCGTGCAGAAAACCTTTATATATATATATATATATAATATATATATATATATATATATATATATATATATATATATATATGATACATACATATGTATATATATATAAAGGTTTTTTGCCATGAAGAAAAAAAATGAAGAAGCGAGATAGCCGAGTACTTTCGGTCCTATTCGGACCCTTTACTGCCTCAGTAAAGGGTCCGAATAGGACGGAAAGTACTTGGCTATCCTCGCTTTTTCCTCCTTTTCCCTTTGTGGCAAAAAACCCTTTATTATACATAGCATCATGTTTTATATACTTCGTGATCAAGTTATTCATATATATATATATATATATATATATTATATATATATATATATATATATATATATATATATATATATTATATATATTATATTATGTAATGATATAGATGTGTATGTGTGCATGTATGTATATACAGTATATATCCAAATGTCTGAATCTCAGAAGCCAGCAATAAAGTTTGTTTTGCTTCATTGTGTGCTTGGCAGTGCATACACCTTCTTGAGGGTCGATATCGACCACTTTGAGAACCCAACCCCTGCTCTAGTTGTCCCAAAATTCATAACAAAGACTCAGAATCCGTTGGTCCCTGACACCAGATTCAAGTTCTTTCGACCCCCTTCTTAGAGAACTTTTCTGGTAGTGATCAAGACAATATGCTACTGTGTCCAGTTCGAGTGTTGTGGTGCTGTCTAGAGAGGTTTCGACATCTCCGTCCTCAATGTTGGTGACTCTTTGTTAGTAGTTGCTCAACCAAGGAAGAGGTGTCCAAAAATGGTTTCTTTCTGGATTTGTGAGAAAATCAAGGGAGCGCACTCTACTTCTGACGAGGTAGATAGGAGTGCTTTCTGAGTAAGAGCTTACAAGGTTCGGGGCATTGGTCTGTCCCTTGCATTCTGGAAGAACCTGTTGGTTCCAATAGTGACTAAGGGTGGGAGTGTTGTTCATGAAAGACCACAATCACATCCCTCTACCTTCGGGACATTGCCATGGGTCCATGGACACCTTTTCCTTCCTGTGGTGGCTGCTCAACAAATTGTGTAGCTCACCCAGCTCCCCTATAGGGACAGGTAGCATCTCGCCTAAGGTGTTCAGTTACAAAGAGAGTATGTGAGTGAGTGAGTGATTGGCTTCCTCCTCCCTTTCTCTTTTTATACCCTTCCTCACCTGTAGGGCAGAGGGAGGGAAGGTTGGCAAACCGTACATGCTGATGGGTGTGTGATACAGGTGAGCTATATAACTACGTACTGTGCCCTGTCTATAATCTAGAAGTCGTAGATTAATAGATAAATGTCCATCCCCTCTCTCTAGCAAAGCGAGAGAGGGGCTGACAATAAAACAAAACGCTATAGGTTCATCCAAAACCTTTTTGAGTCAATGAAGCTTACAGTACATGCCCATTAATTCGAAAGGCCCAGAAGTCTGACAGCTGAACATCACATAAGCTCAACATGTAAGATGCACGGGACTCCTTCCTCTGCCCTACATGACCATGAAGGAGGCCAGGTGAATGATTTGGTACCAGTCAGTCAGATATTTTACTCAGAATCCTTCCACCAACAAGTAATTCTCCATATGTAAAGACCGTAGGATTCTATTTGTTTAGGAACAATCTACAAAAATTGCCCACCTCAAGCCACCCCTCATTCTACTACCTGAGCCAAAAGGTTAAAGTGAAGCTTAAGGATGGGGTGGGTGGGACTCCCACCTGACCATTGATAGTTAACCACTTTATTTAATGTTAAACGGCTGTTTTCCCACCTTTGCAGCATTGAAAACCAAAAAGGCTTTTACTGTATTCATTTTATTATGTATGTATACATTCATGTAGATTTTGGTAGGGCTGGAGTTAAATGTGAATGAGCCAAGTCGCAAGCCATGCATATGCAGATACACTAATTAACGGAAATGCTGTAATATGAAATTTTCATAGGTATGCAAACATAAACCTTATATCATATCTCCATCACGCCACCCCTCTTTGTTCATTACCTTACTCACTCTTCTTAACCATCATTACCCATTTCCAAACATGCACTGAAAGATACTCCTTCATAAAAAAGCTCGGTTCGTAACTTCTGAAATAATGTCATATTTGAAGAAATGTAGTAGCACATACCTTCCAAGACTGTCATCAGTGTTGTTGGTCATAATAGCTACTCTTGTATTGTATCAACAATAATAATCAGTGAAACTAATTTAAAAACTTTCATCTCTCTTCAAATTACTACTCAGTTCACCCTTACTATTTTTCTTCTTATTATCTATTGCATCTGTGGCTAATATGGTGTTATGTATAGCTGGGTCATAATTAAGCATTTGACTGTGTACGTACCCTTCTGCTGTTACCCCATAAAACTCTTGCTGGTCTCTTGCATTTTCTATTCTTGGCCTTTGATTTGTTAATAAGATATGTTCACAAGTAATTTATGTTGTAATGTCAAGCTAAGAAGGTTTACAGATGTGAGGTGGTGGGCGACAATATTATCTGTTAATCTATTGTTGCATTGTTGCCTCAGGAATGTTTTGAAGTTGTGTCTGGACAACGTTTGGTAGGATTATATTCATGTTTGGATAGAACTATCAAATGCACGCTTTGTTAATCGGCCTGAGACCTTTATGGGAACCTGAATTGAATTTGAATTTGATTTATTATTTTGTTGCTTCAGTTCTGGCATTATGTTTCCTAACTCTGTGTTATATTCTTTGATTTCGATTCTCCCTCAGAAGAATCTTCCTTCCTTCGTCAGTTTTGATTAGCATCAGGATTTTGGGAAATGCATGTTGTTTCATGGTACTACATGGAACAATACCAATGGGAACTCTTAAAGTGTTTGAGACAACAGTGAATTATTGTACATGTATTTAACAAATTTAAACAAGTAAAATTTGTTTAGAATATTAGACTCATACATCAGCAGTGAAATCTGGTTGTAATCCTTCAAGATATTGTACTTAATTTTTAACATATTTATTCAGTAATTATTTGTAAACAATTTTATGTTAAGAGTTGGGAATTGAACACATTGGTATACAGAACAGGACAGAACATAAGGCTAAAATGAATCCAGAACATTCTTTAGAATTTCCTTTGAAAAGTGAAACTGAAGGTGCATTATCACTGCCTTCCATAAATCAAGAAAACAGCAACATGGCTGCCGTTAGTGGAACCAGTGATGGAGACTTTTTGTCTCTGGATCCATTGATGGACATCAAAATAGAGCCAGAGGATCCATTGATGGACATCAAAAAAATAGAGCAGAGGATCATTGATGGACATCAAAATAGAGCCAGAGGAATTCTGTGAGTCTAATGAAGATGATGAATATCCATATGAAATGAATTCAACAGTGAATGAAAAACATCCACAAACTTGCAAAAAGGAAGTAAAACAAGAAAGAAGGAATAGTCACAATGGAGAGAAGCTTTTCAGATCCACTGACCGTGAAAAATCATTTTACAAGAAAATTAATCTTACAAATGATATCACAAATCCTACCAGAGAGAAATTCATATGCATTGACTGTGGGAAAGCATTTCCCTGGAAAAGTAGTCTTACACGTCATATGAGAATCCACACCAGAGAGAAACCATTCCTGTGCAAGGAATGTGGGAAAGCATTTTCCTTGAAAGATAAACTTACAAATCATATGAGAATCCACACTGGAGAGAATCTATTCATATGCAACGAGTGTGGGAAAGCATTTCCCCAGAAATCAGATCTTACACGTCATATGAGATTGCATACTGGAGAGAAGCCATATATGTGCAATGAATGTGGGAAAGCATTTTCCCAGAAACCACATCTTACAAGTCATATGAAACTCCATACTGGAGAGAAGCCATTTATGTGCAAAGAATGTGGAAAAGCATTTTCCCACAAACCACATCTTACAAGTCATATGAGAATCCATACCGGAGAAAAGCCATTCATATGCAAGGAATGTGGGAAAGCATTTTCCCACAAACCAAATCTTACACTTCACATGAGATTTCATACTGGAGAGAAGCCATTTATGTGCAAAGAATGTGGGAAAGCATTTCCCCAGAAATCAAGTCTTACAAAGCATATGAGAATCCACACTGAAGAGAAACCATTCCTGTGCAATGAATGTAGGAAAAGCATTTTTTTCAATAAATCAAGTCTACAGTCATATGAGGTGCATATGGAGAGGAAAAACACAAAACACTGATAAAATAAACCAGTTAAGGGCAGAGATCTCTCAAATGACCAACTATTTGAGAGATCAAAATCACTCAAAATCTGCTCAAGAAAATAAGGAAAATAAAGAAAAAATACAGAATAGGGGATGAGCAAATGAGTGGAAAACTGGCAGAACACCAAGCCAATATAGAGGCCCTAGCTTCACAAATAGGAAACAAACAACAGAAGATAAAAGTAAATTAGATAAATATGCAGTTTGGTGAAAATTCAAAGATTGTGTATAGGAAGATGACAAAAGAAACAGTTGAGGTACGAACACCACCGAGCAAGGAAGACCTAGAGAAATTTTGGAAGCCACTGTTTGAAGACCCTAGACAAAACCAAGAGAATTCATGGATTGACACAATTAGGCAGAAGAATAACCAGAAATAGCAAATGCCACCAGTAAGGTTCACCATCGAAAAAGTAACAAAACTATAAGCATATAATAATTTCAAGACACCAGGAATAGACAAGATCTCAAATTTCTGGCTAAAAAAAGATCACAGCACTACACCACACTTATATGCAAGCCTTTTCAAGAATAGTAAAAGGAGAAGAACCACCAGAGTGGCTCACAACAGGAAGCACCAACCTTCTCCCTAAAAATATAGGGCCATCTGCTGCCTACCAACAACCTACAAATGGCTCACAGGAGTCATAGCAGATGAGATCTATGAACAACTAGATCAAGGCAAATATATGGAAAAAGAACAAAAGGGATGCAAAAGAAACAAACTAGGTAATAAATATCAACTGCTAATAAACAAAACAATATTAGAAGATTGTAAGAAAAGACAAAGGAACCTTAATGTGGCTTGGATAGATTACAAAAAGGCATTTGACAGCGTCCCACACACATTGATACTCAAAATTATGGAACTATATAACATCATCGAGGAAATAAGATCTTTCCTGGCAGTACAGATAAGCGGAAGACCACTCTCTGTCTAAAACACTCTTGAGGGCCAGATAGTAATTCCAGACATAAAGATCCAAAGAGGAATATTCCTGGGTGTCAGCCTCTCACCACTTCTATTCTGCTTGACCATAGATCTGTTTAGTAAAATCTTGAACAAACATTAACACTGGCTATGACTAAGCAAAAGCGGAAAAACACCAAAGAAAAGAGAATGAAAGAGTGAACCACCTGCTCTTCATGGATGACCTGAAGTTGTCTGCAGATTCAGAAGAAAAACTGGAAGAATAGTTAGGACAGTCTACCAATCTCAAATGACACCTGCATGGAATTTGGGTTGGACAAGTGTGCCAAGAGTACAATAAAGAGAGGGAAGAGAGTAATATCAGAAGGAATAAAGGTAGAGGAAGGCATGTTTGTTGAAGACCTGGTAGAGAAGTCTGCATATAAGAACATGGGAATACAAGAAAACAGTGGTATGGAACACAAGAAAAAGAGATAAAAGATAAAGAAAAAATACATCAGCCACTTAAAGAAGATCTGTAATTCAGAACTAACACCAAAGAACAATACACTGCCCTAACCCAGCTGATGATACCAGTGGGACTTATGGTTTTGGTATTGTAGACTGGCCACAAGGTGAGTTAGCCAGGATGGACATTAAAAACCAGGAGATTTCTCACCCTACATAAATATATCCCTCACAGAGAAGGTGGATTAGTCCTGACTGAGATCAACCAGGCCTACAGAGCACCAAAAGTAAATCAAGAGTAGTACTTAAAAAGTTCTGAGGATGGAAACATCAAAAAGGTTGCCCAACACCACAGGCTAAGAACTTCGCAGGAGATCTGAACAGACTCAGCAAAAAATGATAGCCAGGAAGACCAGCAGAAATACAGTCACAGAGAGAAGAAACTTAGAATGAAAAGGTGGAAAGACATGGAATGGCAGGAAGATTTCAAGAAGAACTGGACAAAAAAGTTGAATTGACAAAGAAGAATCACTTAGATGAATTAGAATGGAGATCTAGGTTATGATGGAGAAAGTGTGATAATAGGAGCACAAAATCAAGACCTAACAAACAGCTTCAAGAAAATGCCAGGCGTATCAGCAAATGACCAGTGTAGGTTTTGTCATGCAGCGGTTGAGAGTGCGAATTATCTGATATCAGCCTGCCAGACCGGGTCTCACAGCCCACCACAACAAAATATGTAAAGAATACAGAATTGAAGTGAAAGGAAAAGTGTGGGAGCATGAACCAGATCCAATCACCTCCAATAGGGCTGTTACCATCTTTTATGACAAGGAAATTCCAACAGGAAGATGTATAGAAGGAGGTGCTATGAGACATGATATTGTGATCTGGAACAAGGAGGAATAAACAGCAAAGATTATAGATGTGACAGTACCCAGTGACTTTGGCCTCAATAGAGCTGAAAGGCATAAAATAACAAAATACCAAGACCTGAAGAATGACCTGAAAAGCACATGGGAACTGAAGGAAATAGAAAAAAATAATACCTTTGATGGTAGGAGCAACAAGTCTTTTAAAGAAAAATCTGAGAAAATATTTTCAGGGTATACAAAGTTGCCCAGTATAAATGAGGTGCAGATTTCTGCCCTCAAAGCAATGGTAAACACCTTTAAAACGAGTCCTTGGAATATAAAGGACTAGTGGAATATAAGGTGCAAATATAGACCCCAGGCTGGGCCTATTGCACCCCTGATATAAATTAAAATTAGAATAACATAAGCCAGAGAAAACCATATAGTTGCTCTATATGTCAAAGAAGTTTTTCTCAACCAAGTCCTCTCAAAAGACACGAGAATTCACATAGACAGAAACTGTTTACTTGATCTCTGCCATAGTAGTTTTTATTAAATGATTTCATTTAACTTGACTCCTGCGTCTGTTTTGAATGAAGGTGTCGCAAAAGGTGTGTAAAAACTCCTGCTAGAAAGAAGTCATATCCTGTATCTGCACTTGGTTTCCAATAAGTCTTTTTTTTCATTAGGTTTTTTCATTAGGTTCATCTTAGAATGAATTTGAATTTTAACTCAGAAGAAAGATGTCATTCTTCCACACGATTGTAGAAACAGTTTTTCTTTTGTAGATTCATAACATATGTGAGCACTCATGAAGGATAGATATTGTTCTTTTCACTGCACGTTGTACTTTTGTCTTGTATTCTGCAAACTCACAGTCATTGGTTCTGAATGCCAGGCTGTTTTTGCAGTGTCAAAATGCACAAGCAAAGTCACTCATCAGAGAGGATTTTCAGTTGCACTGACAGATTTGTTAATGTGTTTTGCACCCCAAAGTAAGTTGCACTTGATGTTGAGATAATAATTGTGAACTTGTCTGCAAAATCTATAGAAAAGAAAGGCAACAGCAACCTAAGGGACGATAAAAAAAAAAACCCCCTCATTTATATTTTTATGATCCAATTCTTGACCATACATCATTGCTGTTACTCAAGAAGAGAAGCAGAATCTGGAGGAGGGTCTCACTGAAAATGCAGATGAAGGCTCTTCATTTGCAGAGTCTTTATTAGAAGTCAAGGCAGAGCCAAAGTATTTTGGCCAGAGGTGAATATGATGCAAAATGGTTTTGTAACGTTTTATGCAAAGGTTAAATAAATGACTTTTAGTTTTTCTCTTACAATTGTTCTCAATGAACACTGTACAGTGCTAGGTTAAGAAATTTTCCTTTGCCTTCTCCAACTTTTCTTGGTCCTGTGTTTATTTTTTTCAATGATTTCCAAATAAAGAATTAGTATTGTCTTTAGCTGACATGGTTTTCTTCTTTGTTTTGTTATTCAGCATTGTGCATATATGCACTTGTATATGTAGTTGTAGCTTGAATATTTCCATGAAATGTTTATTCTAGTGGAAATAGAAAGGATTGATATCTTCATTAAACTTCAATGAAATTTAGGTGCAGTTTTAATTGATTATTTTTTAATATTTTCTTGGTTTTAACCTTTTAGAAAGAATGTGCTACAGCTTTTGTAAGTAATCCTAATGCTTTGTATCAGCTCACTAATACAATGGACTGTGTAGTATTTAGTTTAGGTTAACCAGTCTGAAGTGTTGAAAAGACTAGACTTGTCATGTAAATGACTAAAGTAATGTGTTGTTTTGATTAGATTAAACCTCTATTATTTCATTGTATAAACTTTGAAAAAATATTGATAAATAATAAAAATTGTTTACATAAATAAAATATTCATTTGACCCCATTAAAACCTAAATAATATCAGAATAATATTGTACACTGCCAAAGTGAATGAATGCACCATGATGTGGTCTGAATGCACCGAGTATCTGGTCAGTGCACCTCTTACCAACTGAAGTGCGTCTTTCCTTGTGGTCCCAGTGCACCAACTTCATTCACATAACAGCTGCCCTTTGGCGAACTGTGTAGATGACTATACTATTCACTTTGCAGGATTATTTTCTTTGATAAAGTGAATCAGTTTAAAAAGTCTGGCTGTTTCTTCAACCTCTAAAAGAAATGACTGTGCTAACTACTCCTTTGGACCTGTGGTGGCTGCTCAACAAACTGTGTAGCTTACCTGGCTCCTTTATCAGAACAAGGTTGCATCTCTTCTTAGATGTGCAATTGTGGAGACAGGAGAATGAATGAGGGAGTGACTGGCTTCTCTCCTCTGCCCCTTCATCCGTCTTCTCCTCCCTTTGGGCAGAGAGGGTGGATCCGGCCGTCACATTCTGGAACTGGAGCAACCATTCTGTTTATCTTTATAGAGTATAGAAGCAACCGCCCCTTATATTTGCCTTACTGTCTTTAACTCTCAGATTCATCCCAGCTTGCTTTTGAATGGGGTTACGTGTTCTCCCTCGTTCAAAAAAGCCCAGAGGTCTGACGACTGAACACAGTCTTTGTACTACTCCAATGAATTATCAGAGGCATGATAATATTCCTTGCTCTCTTGACCAGGAAGAAAATCCAGGTGTTCTAGAGACTCATTCAAATTCCTCCCTCCAAATATGAGTCCTCATAATGTAAAGGACCAAGTGTTTGTATATTGTTTAGGAACAAATGACAATTTTTTCTAAGTAAATTGTATTTTTCCTAACTATACAAACCTGAGGTCATTTACATCTCATGTCCACCTCCTGCCCCCCCTCAATCTGATATCTAGGCAAAAAATAAATTGCAATGTTTACGTTCAGGCAGGCAGGAGCCCCACCAACAACCTTGTTTAAAAGTCTAGCAGCCGTTCTCCAGTTTTGCCAAAAGTAATGCTTAATGTAAATGATCTCGGGTTTGTATAGTTAGGAAAAACACAATTTGCTTTAAATAGCTGTCATTTTACACTAAATATAGCTCTGTTTGTTACTAAAGATATTCTTACAATTTGTATAGGAGTACTATAGTGCATTTCTGAGCTTCATTAGTGCAGCACCAGCCTTGAAAAATAGGTGGAACATGTTACTCCATTGAAGGCAGTCTGATATGGGGTGTAGGTGACCGAGATATGCCATTGGTGACTTGCCAGTTTAAGGGGAACCTATAGTCACATAAAAAAACATCAAATATTAAAAGATTTCTAATATTACGACCCTTGTGGGGCCGTGGTACAAGTTCTTAAAGCACCAGGAAAGAGAGGGCAGTAATACAGTGTCCAATAAATAAAGGTCAATGGAGACGAAAACACGAGAGAAAACTTAACAATATTTATTACACAAAGCAATAGAAATTAACAACAGTCAGCCTTGTGACTACAGGACTAATATGCAGTCCTTAAATTAAATCCAGTAGGATTACCTAACCTCTAAAACTATATCCCTAAGATAGTAGAAAAATAACACAAGGAGTAAATAAAGGGCCCAAATAACCTACCTATAACTAAATAAGGTTAGGAAGGAAGAGTAGACATATAGAAAGAAAACACTTAAATACCTACCTAATATTATAAAGCTAAACTTAACATTAACACCCTAGGATAGGGGCAAATAAAATGTTCTCTATATGAGACAACTTCAAAAATATTTTAGCTACAGAATAGCTCCTCACAGTTTATAGAGGGAACAAAGGGTTAGGGTGAAACATCACAGCAGGCCAAGCAGGCCACCTACAATCAACACCTAGCCACCCTCCGAAAAAGTACATTATAACGCGTCCTGACACCCGAGATGGGCATCAGTCGCAACTTGTTGTTGGTGAGAAACGGAGCTAAAGACCTCTACTCTCCTTTCGAAGTAAGTATTTTCTCCAAAGTTAGAAATTAAGGCCAAATTTTAAGATTTAAACAGAGGGTACTGAAAATGGCGCCCACGGCAGTGGAAATCTCACCAAAACGCTTTAGAAATTTTTACTTACAACTAAAAATGTTTCGAAGATTGACGCCATCCTCGATGTTTTACGAGTCGCTTGTGTCAACAAACTTTCCATTTCCTGTGATAAATCCGCACACCACTTGTACCCACAGACGCTGGAGCACTTTTATCACAACAATCGAAACACGATTTCTCACCAACAACAAGCCAGGAGTAAACAGCTGTTTAGGTAGAAGATGACGAGAAGCATGCTCTTAGCTAATTTTTAAATAAGTAGTAAAACATCAATATTTTACATATTTATGATGATTAATTTGAAAATATTCGTTATTGAAAAAGTAACTCGACTGACTCAAATTTAAGTAATTATTTTTCTGAATTAGAACGTTCTTTTAAGTTCTGTATTATGACGTCACGACATCTTGACTTTCGTACCTATTGTAAATAATTGCTATACTCAACTGTCATTGCAGAACAGTTTACCAGTTATTCATGCATTTGTATTGTTATCAGCTATACATGTAATTGTGTAAGAATCGTAATGCGCTATATATCATTATCTTTTATTATTTAACTTTTTGGATATATGAAGATGTTTTACAGCTGGATTTATCGCCGTAGTGTGACGCAATCGTTTTTCGGTCCATGGGCCTCTTTGTCTGTTTCACACCATAAGAAAATTATGGGGGCCGAACAATTTGCAATGACCAGAAAGTCGTTAAAAGAGGAAAGTTAGCATTAAGGGGCATATGTTTTGACTGAGAAAAAATAAACAAATTTATTCAATAGCTAGCTTGTAAAAAAATACTTGGTTATAAAAACTTGATTGACAACTAAGCAGCATGTCTACTATGGGTTTCAGAGACAGTGCAAGCACGTTTTTGGGTCAATACCTATTTTCTGTAACGAACACTCCTTAACAGAACGAGATTTTGCTATAGTGCATTACACCCAGTGCCGTAATTTATAAGGGTATCGTGAATCACTAATCGTAAAGAATAACAACACTTGTCCTTGTACCAAGAGACAAAAACTCCATTATGCAGAAATGGATACGAACACGCGTATAAAGCTCCACCTACCCTCTCCCCAACCCCGCACCCCCCCCTCCACCGCCATCCCTTTTCTTCTTCGTTCCTCGCCTTCCTTTCTCTCTCTCTCTCTCCTCTCTCTCTCTCTCTCTCTCTCTCTCTGTTGCCATTCGGTATGTGTTGACCTCCTCCAAACTGGGTATAAGACTACAACACAAAAAAACGTTGAAATTGGTGAAATTAGGCTATGTATTGGAAGAAATATATATACATAAATATTAAAGCAATTTTATCATTATTGCATTACTTATGACAACTAGAATCATGGAAACAGTTTATAACCTGTTTTAAGCGTCACCCACGTAATAATACGTTTTACCGCGCAATCTACTCGGTAGCGCCTTCAACGGGATATTACGTTCAAGACTTAAACTGCTTGTCAAGCCGTCCATGCCCCGTAATAATACGTTTACCTCGTATAGAAAGGTGTAGGAACTCATTTGGTAACCCACTCAGCACATGGGAAACTTATTTCCAGCCTGGTAACTCTTTTTTCCTGGTGGTCGCTTATGCTAGAAAACTGCCTGTCCCTGTTTTGGTTTTCTTTCAATACGCTTCGGGCGTTTTATCGAGACAAATTGGATTTCGCGTCTTTCACAATGAATGTCCCAAAGAGGAGGCATATTTTCTTCAGGTGAGATCAATCAAATACTATATGAGGAGTGTGATATTGATAACCTATTTGATGATTAGAGCTCTAGTTCTGAATCCTCCAGTGATGATACAAACTTTTCTTCCAATTGCGGGAGTGAAGATGACTTTTCTTTGCCGAGTGACTGGACTCCCGAGAGAGAGAGAGAGAGAGAGAGAGAGAGAGAGAGAGAGATTTCAAACAGTTAATTACAGTGTGAATAACAAGCATAAAAATCAATATTAACTTTGAAAAACTATCATCAGTGCTATGATCGCTGATTACAAAAAAAGCGTGACGGTACGTTAGCAGCGAGCTCATCAGGGGCGGACGCTTAACAGGATGATAATGGAACGGCGTATGTGTGAACCTCCACTAATGTGGCAACGATGATTTTTGCCATTCTTAGCATGCAAACATTAAAGCATGCAAAACATTAAAGGTTGCATTTATTTCTGGCATACGATTATTAAAGAAATTCAAAATACTAATAAAGACTGAAATCAATGAAAAGTGCTAGCAAAAACAAAAAAAGCAAAAAAAAAAAAAAAAAACCGTAGTCGTTCCTCTGCACTTTTCCGTATTCGTTCCTCTATGGTTTTCGGCAAGCCAGATGTACGAAAACGTTAGAAACATTTGTATTTTATCTACTTTAGAATATCTGTAATTTTTCGGGGTAATTTGGTTGCAAAAAGGAATATATACATGAATTAAATCAAATTTTTAAAATAACAAAGTAAATTTAAACTAAATAACGAGGTAAAGTAAACAGTTTGGGGTTAGGGAATAAAACTTTGCAGTTTCGTCGTCTGTCGTCGTCTGCTGTTCGAAATTGTGTTTATGGGCGCGCGCGCTTAGAAACCGCAGGGAACAGCAACGGGTTTTAAACGTGCAATGTGGAGTGAACTGAAGACCAAAATGTGTATAATAAAACAATCAAACATAAGCACTGTGGAGTTTCAGTTGTGATGGGCAGTAAGGATAAAACCGCCGATTACAAGGTAAGAATGAATTCAGTTCCAACCATAACCCCAGGAATAACAAGTTTTTCATACTTTCACTTATATAGGCAACAAATGTTTTAATTGTGCTGATTACAACTGTCAATCTTGAGTAAGATCAATAAACGTTACATACATACGCTAACATTGTTCAAATGAGTGCTGGGAAGGCTGGGGAAAGATGGTGGCCGTCCACTGATGAGACCGTCCATGCACAAACGTAAGCCGCCATATTGGATTTCAAAACTGCCTTGAAAACATATTTTACGAAGAGCTCACATGCTTATTTTAGTTCGTATGGGGCTTTCATATATCACAATATGTTGACGAAACTTCAGTCTTTTAAATGGTATGCTTAGAGTTGCAATTGTATTCATGTTTCACCAATTAAATATCGAGTGAATAAGACCCGTCTACCGTGATGAGGGTTGGCCTGTCGTGATGTTTTCACCCTAACATCCCACACTTGTTGGGCGTCCAAAGGTGCTAGGCTGAGGGTCATAGCACTGGGGGAACTCTGACACTGTCTCACGCAAGCAACCAGGCACGGTGTCACACATCAGGTCACCGCTATCGGATGGAGTTCTGGAGCACAGTAGCACAGGGTATAATACTAATAGTGCCTCCCTGAAATAAAACCTACCAAACGGATATTACCTGTTCACAGACTCCCTACATTCCTCCTCGGGCCACAATGCCCCCACAACTGCCGCACTGGCGAAGACTACGTCCTGGAGGATGCAGAGGCACCCTTCCTGCGTCCACTCGGCCGGGAATAATTCCTCTGCTTCGTCCTGAGCCCGCAAGAAGTCCACCCACCTTACACAAACACTAGCCTATGGTAGGCTACAATAGCTCAGAACGCCGTGGGTGGCACAGGAACTGAGCCCCACAGCCAAAACAAAAGGTAATCCAGATGATCCAATAATCAGCTCAAATGTGTGGGAGGCATGCAAGTCAGGCCCGTACTGACTAGAGGAGGAACCTTATCCTTTGAAGAAAACTTTTGTCTCCAAGGACGAACACAGTAAAATCAGGAGATGAAACTGCCAGTCAACACTCCAGAGTCCATGGCAGCTCTCACCAACACAAAAGAAACATAGAGGGAGTTAGGAGTGAACTTTTTACACATTCCAATGCCGGGAGTAGGCCACTAAACGTCTTTAGCAACACAGCCTTGTCACAAGAAACCAAACTTAACCTTAGAATAAATCAACAATTAAAAGAAAATCAAGGCAAGGATTTAGACTAAAATAAAATTAATGACAATTACGTTAATACCTGATACTAATAAAGATTTACTTCAGTGGCCTGAGCGAGGCTTGACTTGGGACTTTACAGATAGACTATGCCGTATGTTCTCATATAATGTTTTGATTTTTGGCAGCCCTAGATTCAGTAGCTTACGATTGCCTCCCCACATAAAACAACCAAGACTAATTTTGTCCCTTTAAAAAGCATAGAAAAAATTTCATTGCAGTCTTGGTGTTTATTATTGAATATTGTAGGCCTGTTTCAACAGCATTTAAATTATATAGAATCTGTTCTCAGTTCTTCATGCTATCTTTTTCTCATCAGCATGTAGCTGGTATATCGCGCACAGGCAGTCATCTAAGAGAGTATGAAAGTAAGTGAATTAAGATACGTGGTTTACAGGCAAGGAATTTTGTTGGTCAAAGGTTGGTGACAAAATCTGTCCCTGAGGCGTTCAGATCACCTAGGTCCGTCCTGGGGTTGGCTGTGGTTAGGATACCAGCATGTGGGTGGTAGGTATTATAAGCTGTCCAGGTGATTGTCATCCACTTCCGGTGCTCTACTCTCTCTCTCTCTCTCTTTCCTCCCCTCTCCTCCTCTCGGCTCTCTCCTCTCTCTCTCTCTCTCGTGAAGGTTTATGATGTCGGTTGGTTTCTTGTATTTTTTTCATATGATGGCAGGGAGAAATTCTGTTTCTTTACGTGTGTATCTCGGTTTTTTCTAATATATTGAGGTGCCTCGAGAAACCATAGACGTCTTGAGTACGGTGCTTGGTCGATAATTTCTACTTATGAGCTCAGCTCTTTCTGGTCTTCTGTTATGATTTCCTCTGTAATGATTTAAAATGGCCCGTTCTTGAAGGTGGCAGGAAAAGCGCTTAGAGAGTCTGGTGGTGGTCATCCTGACATAGGAGTGGTGGCATCCTTCCACCACTCTGCCAGTTTGTTTTAAGAAGCAGCTGGCTGGTTTTCATATTTGATGGTAAATTATGAGGCTAATTTATCCCCTTTGCAGTGGTGGAGAACATTGTCCTTCATTATTTTTTTTTTTTTTTTTCCTGATAGCCTTTTCATCTTCTAAATATTTGTGGTGCATATAGTTTTTTTATAAAATATTTTTTCTTTTTAGATCCACTTTGGTGTTGTTAGTTTCTGTTTTACTTTCCCAGGTGTGAGTGGTACGACGGATGAAGGCATCTACTACAGATCTCTTATGTCTATCTGTCTGGACATTCCACTGGACCCATGAAAGCATAGACCCGGGTTCATGGCTTTTTCTTTTATATATATACCAAACCATGAAGGTATAACCCGTAAAGAAGTCTAATGTAAAACGTCCAAGAAGGTTTGGTGGGCACCATCAATGTCTGCGTTTGCCGTGAAATGGAGGACAGAACATTCTTCAAAAGTCTTTCTTAAAGTTTCAAGATCTCTTCTTTGTCGGCTCTTATGAAGGTGTCTTCTATGTAATTGATGGTATTGAGGAGGGCAGGGGATTTTATTGAAAACCTTTCTTTGACGACACTCATGTAGAAAATTGGCAACCAACCCGAACACCACCTACACCATCATGAGAGAGGATGAGGAGAAGATTGAAAGAGAGAAAGAGACTGTGCTAGTGAGAGAAAAAGAGGGGAAGAAGCAGAGAGAGAGAGAGAGAGAGCACCGTAAGTGGATGACAAGTCACCTGGATGGCTTATAGTACCTGCCACCCACGTGCTGGGTACCCCTAACCACCACCCAACCCCGCCAACATCCCTGGATGGACCTAGGTGATCTCAACGCCTCAGGGAAAGATTTTGTCACCAACTTACGACCAATTAAAATCCTTGCTTAGCGACCCACCCACCGATTGTACACGCCCTGCCTGCTATAGATGCCTGTAAACCACATATTTTAGTTCACTCTCTTGTATACTCTCTTAGATGACTGCCTGTGTGCTGTTGACATGTTATAGAGGATGAACCTAAGACACTGAAATCTTTATATGTCCTTAGGAAACCTGATATGCCAGCTACGTGGCTGATGAGAAAAAGATAAGAAGAAGAATTGAGGAGATTCTACATAAATTAAATTGCTGTTGAAGCAGCTATAATTTTCAATGCTACAGCCCTCAGAGAAGGCCTCCTCCCTTATTATTATTATAATTATTATTAGACCAGTGGTATCTCGGTTATCATACCTATTCCATTCTAAAACCTCCATAAATATCCGATCATACAGAAACTGAAGCATAATTCCCATGAGGAAAAATGTAAATAGTATTAATGTGTTCCAGACCCCCAAAATGTTCTTAAAAAAAATACTATTTACAGATAAAACAGTTTTATTTACAGAAAACAATTAGAAATGAATAATGAACATTAAACATCACTCTTACCTTTATGGAAGACTCTTGTTAGCATATGGAAGACAGAAGGAGAGGTTATTGTTGGAAGGGGATCTCCCTCCAGAAGGACTTCAGGTATCATGAACCCGTCCGTGGTTACTTCTCTACGTTTTTAGTGGCACTGTCTGAGGTTACTTCCCCACCCCACTTCGTTTTTTACTGACACTAGGACCAGCTTGAGAGTCACTGGTCCCCTGGTCCCCTTGCCGAATAACAAAACTATCCAGAGACATTTGTTTTGCATCTCTTTAAATTTGCCTGAAATGGTACAAAACATTGTCATAAACATGTTAGAGACACGGATTGCAATTAAAATATCACTCCACTTAGCAAACATTTTCTTGAATTACTGAACGTAGGCACAGTATCTCCTCTCTCTTCCACCTCCTCCTCGATTCCTCATCTGCCGTCTGTTGCTGTTCCTGCTGAAGGTATTGCAGCTCTCCTCCCCCAGTGGTTAGGTCCTCTTTTTGGGTATCCACTAGCTCTTCCACATCCAAGCCCATGGAGTTCCCCAGAGACAACAATACTCCACAATAGGTGCATACAGCCAATTGGACTTAGTCGGAAATGGCTGCTTAAACAAATAATAATCATAATACTAACAACAGGCGTAGGGTCGTCGCAGTCAGCCTCAAACCCTTTGAAATCCTTCTCGAGGTAACACTGGCCACAATTTTCCTCCAAGCAGAGTTCATTGTCCCTGGAAGTCACTCCCTAAGCCAAGCCTTATCTAATAGGCTGATGCAGTTGAAGATATTGAAGTGATCTTATGGTCAATTCAGTGTCTGAGGTCACTTCAGAACACCTTTGAAATAGTGTTTTGGTGTAGAGTTTCTTGAAGTTTGAAATGATCTGTTGGTCCATGGGGCTGATGATAGGAGTGATATTAGGGGGCAAGAACTTCACCTCTCATGAATTAAATGTATCCAGCAACTGGTCTTACCAGCCAGGAGAATGAACAGGAGCATTTTCCATTACCAGGAGGCAATCGAGGGCAATTGACTTTCTTGCAGGTACTTTTTGACCTAACGGGCAAAACACTCATTAACCCATTCAACGAAAATTTGTTTTGTGACCCATGACTTTGTACTATGGGGGAACGATCTGTTTGTTCCATTTGACACGTTTTGCGAGGGTTGCGTGAGAGAGAGAGGGAGTTTCGTGGCTGGTATCGCTGTTAGATCGTGTAGTGTGTTTTCATTGTTGATATTGTATGTTTTGAAGGTTGTTGTGCCTGTGTTGTAGAATTTGTTGTGCTTGTGAGTTCTGTTGGTGTTGTAGATGAGTTGTGAGTGTGAGTGTATTGTGGTGTTGCTGTGATTGTATTGGCTTGTCGTGTTTATTGTTATTGATGTTCTTAGTGATTGTTTTGTACAGTGGTCTTTGGTTGTATAGTATTTATTGAATTATTGTGCAGTTGTTGTCCTTGTTTGGTTTTTGTTTGTTATTGTGTTACGATGGCTGTATCCAGCAGATCAGCGCAGCTCCTCGCCCTGAGTGTGTCAAGTAGTTGGTAATTTACCTGTGCTTTGAGAGTTTTTGTTTTTTAGTTTGTGATCCGCACAGTATTGGTCTTCCACATCACTGGCAATTTATTCTTGATCACAATAGTTTTCTTGAATGCTCTGGGAGTTTCAAAAGGATACACAAGTAGGGGTATTCACTTTGAAATCCCACTGGCGTTCCCACAGACCAAGAGTGTTAGTCTATCTTTCATAGTCTTGTGCCATGGCAATGAACTTTCCTCCTGCGTAATCTAGGTCCGTTTAGGCATTTTTTTTTCCAAAACAGGCCTGTCTCATCACAACTGAAGACCTGTTGTGGGAGAAATCCTTCAGCCTCAAGATACTCCCTTGAATTCCTGAAGAAATTTTCTGAATTTTTGAATCAGCCTCTGCTGGCCTTTAAATCAGACCAAGAGCATCACTAGTTGTTGGCATTTTCTTGTAGCATCTCACAAATTTATCGTTTCCGACACACTAACCCCCATTAATTGATTTTCATTGATCCACACCAACAGAAGCTTTTCCACGTCTTCCACTAATTGCAGTCTGTTTTGTTAATGAAGTGACCCCTTTGCAACATCAGCTGCCTGATTTCATGTTTCTTTGGCGAGGGTAGAGCTGATCATCACACTGACTTGCGTACATCTTAACGAGAGATCATCTACATGTGTACCACTTTCATACTTTGCTGCAAGTTCTATCTTACATTCTTTTATCATATTCCTGGTACATTTTACTGAAGGAGTGGTTTGGCACTTGCAGAGCTTTCTTTGCCCCACCATGATGGATACTACACAGTTTGTTTTTGTTTTTATTTTTTTCGACAAAAGTTAGTACAAACACAACAAACACGTGTGGTAATGTGGAATGTGTTAGTGCCAAGATGGTTTTGTTTTTCAGTTTTGAGAAACAAATTTCCAGAAATGGGTCACGAGAGAAGACGGATAGTTGTGTTATATGTGCTTGATGGATGGGGTGGCCCGTTCACAGCAATGGGCCCTGGCTGGATCAATTTTCGAGTGTGCAAAAACCGAAGAAACGTGGAAACATAACTGAGACAAGTTTCGTAGAAAAAACAAAGTCTACAAAGGAACGAAGGAATGTATGAAAGATTTAGGCGTAACGTAAAACCGATTGGTTTGACTGTATCATTAAGAAGACATAATTTGTACGAAATGCATGACCTACATAGACTGGGGACTAGGTAAACCTATTGTAAAAAGTCAATATCAACTGATGAAGACGTCAAAAATCAACTGTAGAAAAAATCTTCACTTGAAAAGAAATAAATCAAATCCAATGACCTCAGGGAGCAGATGGACTGTATCATAAAATTTTTCATAAAAGGGTTCCTAAAAACAAAATGGAAAAGCGTATTAGGGATTATAAAAAATCGATGGAGAAAAATAAAAAAAAAAATCCAGAAAAAAAAAAGGAAAAAAAAACAACTAAAAAAAAAAACATAGGGAAAAAAAAACAAAAGGAAACTTTGGGTTTTATTTAAAAATTTGGCAATCAGGCTTTACCAAAAAACCAAAGAAGGGACACTGATAATTGTATATCTTATACTGCATACAAGAAATGTACAGATGAAAGAGACAGTTTATTTGTGGTATCACAGAGACTTCCAAAAGCATTTGACTCCGTCAATACAAAGGAGCTCATAGAGGTCATGATGAAATATAGGCTACATACAAGGAGGCAATAATTAAGTGCAGTAGTGAAGACATATACAAAAGATGGTAACAAGTCTCTGCCTCACAATGCAAAACAAAAAGAGCTAAATGTAACTAATGGAATAAGAAAGTACAACAAAAAGGCTTCAGAAATGAAGTTATAAGAATAGTGGCAACTATTGTATGCAGACGATGGATTAATCCTAGCTAGGACAGAGCACCCTTGAAGAAATAACAAAAGCAATAAAAACCCCAATGGAAATAGCAAGTGAATGTGGCCTAAATATAAAAAAAAGACAAGAGCAATATATTAATATACAACAATTGGTAATTTAGTACTGACGATGAAGAAATATGCAACAACTTTAGAAGGAATAAGAATAGTTTAAGCAGAGTAAATATCTGGGCGTAACGATCAACAACACATGAAAGGACAAAAAGCTTCAGAGAACAGATAAATTTGGTCCAAATTAAAGCAAATCAGAAAATGCAAATCTCTCTTGATGCATCAAGAGAGGGTGTATGACAGGGCTGTGTGTTATCACCTTATCTCTTCAATTTATATAGTGAAATGATAACGAGAGAATCTCAAGGGATCTCAGCAGTAAAAAGGTTTAGCTATATGCAGCAGGTAAAGATAGGACAACTGTATAGGAAAAGGATTAGTGTGCCATCCTACATGTATACCATGGAAGTCATGGAGTGTTAAGACAAGAAAGAAATTTAATGAACTACAAAGCGTAAACAACCAAGTCTATAGAACAATTCTCAAAGCACCAAGTTTTACACAGTTTAAGTTTTGTGTTAAGATCTGAAAAAAAGGTGGACTCTTCCTTCTTTCCTTCCTTCCTTCCACTCAAGAGATCCTATGAAGAATAAACTATTCTATCTGAAACCTCTCTTGATGCATCAAGGAGAGGTATGACAGACAGGGCTGTGTTATCACCTGATCTCTTCAATTTATATAGTGAAATGATAACAAGAGATCTCAGGGATATGGAAGAATTAAGGTTGGAGGAGTCAATATTAATAATATCAGATGTGCTGATGATAAAGCACTTGTGCAGACTCCCATGATTAACTTCAAGCAAGCTTTAATCAGTACTTTACACCAATCAGCAGAGAAAGAGGTCTGTCAATAAATTATCAAGAAAACAGCAGGTTATGTTTAGCACCAAGGATGTAATACCTCAAGATAGATATAAGAATTGAGCTGAAACATTTAAACAAACAAAACCGATAGTTTTAATTATTTAGGATGCACTGTCACAAGAGATGGAAAATGCGAAAAAGAGATCAAGAAGAGAATATCCATGGCAAAAGATGCATTTGGTAAGATCAAGAAATTAGTCACCAACTCGAAAATATCCATGAATCTAAGGAGGAGGTTTGTGAAGTTGCTTTGTTTGGACTTTGAGGAAGGCAGACGAGGAGAGGTTACAGGCTGCAGAAATGGGTGTTTTGGAGGATGTTAAAATATCATGGACAGAAAGGAAAACTAATGATGGAAGTATTAGAGAGAGTAGGTGTTGAAAGACAGTTTCTATCTTAGCCTCAGTGAGAGGTAGACAATGCAGTTTGAGAAGTCACATAGTGAGAAGACAGAAACTAGAGCATCTCTCTCTCACAGGTAGATCAATGGAAGGAGACCGAGAGGACGACTAGACAAAAATATGGATGGATTGGTGAAAATGACTGGAGAAGAATGTCTGCAGCTCAGTTGCTTCAGAGAGCCGGAAATGGAGAGGAATGACAAGAGGATGATGATGATGATGATTTATTTTTTATTTTATTTTTTTTATTTATGCATTTACTTTTATTATTTTATTTTATTCACTTAATTTTTTATTCTTATTTATTTATTTATTTATTTATTTATTTATTTATTTATTTATATATCTTTATTTATTATTTTTTTTATTTCGTTTTTTATTAATTTATTTGTATTTATTTTGTTTTAATTATTTATCTTTTGAATTATCTATTTTTGTTTATTTAATTATTAATTATTTATTTTTATTTTCTCTTTTTTATTATTTTTGATTTATTTTTATTTTATTCCTTCCTTAGGTTCTTTTTATCTATATATTTGTTTTTTATTATTTTTTTTTATTTACTTATTAGTTTTTTCAATTATTTATTTTTTTCGCTATTCATTTATTTTTATTCTTTGATCTTTTTATTTTTTTTATTTATTTTATTTTTTTTAACTTTATTTATTATTCTTTTTTATTCATTTTACCCATTTATTTATTTTTATTTATTTATTTATTCATTTAATTTATATATTCATTTATTTTAATTTATTTGTTTTTCTTTATTTATTTACTTTTATTTATTAATTTTTATTTTCTATTCATTTTTTTATATATTTTATTTATTTATTTATTTGTTTTGATTTTTTTATATATTTTTATTTATTCATATTTATTCATTTATTTTTTATTTATTATCATTTACTTAGTTATTTTCATTTATTTATTTATATATATTCTTTATTTATTTTTTGACTTTTTTGTATTTATTTATTTATTTTTATTTATTTTTATTTACTCTTTATTTATTTATGTTTTATTTATTTGTTTATTATTTTTAATTTATTTATTTATTTATTTATTCATTTATTTATTTATAGTTTTTTAAATATTTATTTATTTTTATTTTTTTTATATATTTATTTGTTATTTATTTATTTAATTTTCATTCTATTTATTTCCTTATATTTTAATTTCTTTATTTATTTCATTATTATTTTTTTCTATTTGTTTATTAATGCATTAATTTTTATTTTTATTTCTTGATTTGTTTATTATTTTTTTTTTTATTTAATTTTATATATTCCTATTCATTTTATTATTTTATATTTTTTTTTATTTTATTATTTTAATTTATTTATTTTTTATTCATTTCTTTACTATTTTTTTTATTTATTTATTTGTTGATTTTTATTTTATTTGTTTATTTGTTTATTTTTTATTTATTTTATTTTTACAACTATTTTTTATTGTTTTTATTTTTAATTTTATTTTTTTTTATTTATTATTTATTTATTATTATTTTTTTTTTTTTTTCATTTTTTATTTCCATTTTTCTTTATTCGATCATTTATATTTATTTATTTATTTCATTTAATTCATTTCAATGATTTAATTATTAATTAATTTATTTATTTCTTTTATTTACTTTATTTATTTTTTTTATTTTTTTTGTATTTTTTTTAATTTTATTTTTTTTTTTTTTTTATTTAATAATATTATTTAATTTTATTTATTTCGTTTCTATTTATTAATGTTATTTTTATTTTCTTTATATTTGTTTATTTATTTATTTAATTTTTATGTATTTATTTATCATTTATTTTTTCATTATTTTTTTTTTATTATTTATATTATTATTAGTTTTTTTTATTTATTATTTATTTATTCATTTATTTATTTCATTTAGTTTAATTAATTTTGTTTTATTTATTTTTTTATTTATTTACTTTATTTATTTATTTTATTATTTCATTTTTATTTTCATTTATTTTTCTTTATTAGTGTTTTTTTATTTATTTATTTATTTTGTTTATTTATTTACATATATATTTCTTATTTTTTTATTCTTTTATCTTTTTATTTATTTTTATTTTATTTCTATTTATTAGTATATTAATTATTTTTTATTTATATCTATTTATTTATTGATAAATTTATTTTTCTTATTATTTGATTATTTTTTTTTCTATTTTATTTATTTTTTTATTTATTTATCCTATTTTATTCATTTGATTATTCTTTTTTATTTATTTTTTATTCATTTATTTTAATTTATTCATTTTTAATAGTTTTAACTGATATATTTATTTATTTATTTATTCATTTATATTTATTTGTTTATTAGTTTATTTTTACTATTTTAATTTATTTATTTTATTTTCTATTTTTATTTTTGTTATTTTTATTTTTCTATTCATTTATATTTTTATTTTTTTTTTATTTATTTATTTATTATTTCGTTATTTTTATTTATTTTCATTTATTTATTTTTTATTTATTTTTTTTTATTAATTTTTATTTATTTATCTTTATTTATTTAATTATTTATTTATTTTATTTTTATTTATTTACTTATCCAATTCATTTATTTATTTTCATTTATTTTATTTATATTTCATATTTATTTCTATATTACTTATTTTATCTTTATTTATTTATTTATTTATTTATATTTTTTATTTATTTTATTTATTTATTTATTTATTTATTTATTTTTATTTATTTTATCTATTTATTTTATTTTTTCATATTTATTTATTATATTTTTTTTTATTTCATTTATTCATTTATTTATTTTTCTATTTATCTATTTATTTATTTTATGTTTATTAATTATTTTTATTTTTTTTATTTATTTCATATATTTTCATTTATCTATTTTTCTTTATTAATATTATTTATTCTTATTTATTTTTATTTTTTATTTCTATTTATTTATATTTATTTAAGTTTTATTTATATTTTTATTTTTTTTTCTTATTTATTTTATTCTTTATTTATTTTTGATTCATTATTTCTTTTTATTATTTAATTGTTTATTATTTTTCATTTTCATTTATTTTATTTATTTATTTATTAGTTAATTTTATTTACATTTATTTCTTTTTTATATTTTTTATTTATTTATTAATATTTATTTATTTCTTATTTATTTATTTATATTTATTTACTTTATTTTTATTCCTTTTTATTTATTTATTTATTTTTGTTTATTTATTTCATATTTTTACTTATATTTATTTATTTATATTTATTTATTTATTTAGTTTATATTTTATTTATTTATTTATTTATTTATTTTATTTTATTTATTTATTTTTTTTATTTATCTATTTATGTCATATTTATTTATTTAGTTATTTATTTTTATTCATTTATCATTTATTTTCTATTTATGTATTATTTATTTTTAATTTAGTTATTTATTTATTTTTTTTTATTTATCATTGTATTTATTTATCATTTTCTTTATTATTTAATTTTTATTCTATTTGTTATTTATATTTTACTTATATTTATTTATTTAGTTTATTTATTTATTATTCATTTATTTTTATTTATTTATTATTTATTCATTTCTCTATTTATTTTTATTCTTTTATTTTATTTATATTTCATTTATTTATTTTTATTTTTATTTTATTTATTTTTATTTAATTATTCAGTGATTCATTTTATTTTATTAATTATTTATTTAAATTTATTTATTTATCTTTTAGTATTTATTTATTTATTTATTTTCAATTTTATCTAGTTATTCCTTTTTATTTACTTCTGTGTTTTTTATTTTTATTTTTATTAGTTTTATTTCTGTATTTATTTTATTCATTTATTTTTATTTTTTTTATTTCATTTTTATTTATTTATTTGTATAATTATTTATTTGTTTATTTATTTTTATTTATTCGTTTATTTCATATATTTAATTTTATTTAATTATTTTCTATTTTTATATTTTATTTACTTATATATTTATCGATTTTTTATTATTTTTCATCTAAGTATTGAATGTTTATTTATTTACCTTCTTTCTTTATTCATTTCTTTTTTTTATTTTATTTTTTATTTTTTTTTTTTAGTTTATCTATTTATTTTTATTCATGATTTATTTTACTTTATTTATTTATTTATTTATTTTGTTCTTTATTTTATTTATTTATTTTTTATTGATTTCTTCATTATTTATATTTATTTGTTTTTGTTTATTTATTTATTTTTTTATTTGTTTGTTTATTTACATTTATTTGCTTTTATTTATTTGATATCTTTTTTATTTGTTTATTTATCATTTAATTTAATGTTTATCTATTTAACATTAATTCTTTATTTATATATTTATTTATTTACTTTTATATATTTATATCTTTTTTATTCTTTAATTTTTCTAGTTTTAATTTTTATTTATGCATTTTTATTTAGTTATCTGTTAATTTTATTCGTTAATTTATTTTATTTATTTATTTATTTTTATTTGTTTGATTTATATTTAATTTTATCTATTTATATTTGTTTATTTTCTTTTTTATTTGTATATTTATTTATTTTGTTTATTTATCATTTTTTTTTATTTATTTGTTTTCATTTATTTAATTTTAACTGATTTTCAATTTATTTGTTTTTATCTATTTATTTTTTATTTCTTTATTTTTTGTTTTCATTTGTTTTATGCATATATTTAATTTATTTATTTTTATTTATTTATTTATTTATTTATTTTTATTTATTCATTTATTTAATTATTTCTCTTCTTTTTTTATATGTATTTTCGATTATTTATTGAATTATTTATTTATTTTTCTTTAATGTATGTATACTTATTTATTTATCATTATTTTTTATTTTATTTTTTTTTATTTGTTTTTTATTTCATTAATTATTTACTTTTTTAGTTATTTATTTTTATCTTTATTTGTTTACTTATTTATTATGTTTATTTTTATTTATTTTTATTTATTCATTTTTATTTATTACCTATTTTTTATTTATTTGTTTATCCTTATATAGTGATTAATTTTTGTCTATTTATATATTTCCTTTTTATATTTATTTTTATTTTGTTTTATTCAGTTTATTCGTTTGATTATTTTATTTATTAATATATTTATCAAGTAATTTTTATTAATCAATTAATTTATTTATTTATTTCTTTTTATTTATTTATTTTCATTTATAAAAAGTTTATTAAATTTTTTATTATATTTATTTTATTTATTTCATTTTATTTATTATTTTTATTATTCATTGTAACGTTTTAGTTTATTTATTTATCTATTTCATTTATTTTATTTATTTGTTGTTTTTTCTTTACTTATTTATTATTCTTATTTAGTTATTTATTTATTTTTATTTTTGTATTTACTTGATTTTTATTTAATTGTATTTAGTTATCTTTTTTTATTTTATTACTTATTTTTTTTTTTTTAATTTTTTCTCTTTAATTATTTTTTATTTAATTTTTTTATGTTTTTTTTTATTTATATTTACTTTCATTATTTTAACATGTAATTTTTTATTTTTTTATTTTTAATTCATTTTTCATTTATTGATTTTTGTTTATTTAATTTTTTATTTTTAATATATTTATTTCTATTTACTTATTCAAAGAAAATTTTAAACCTAGTTTACTATTTTTTATTTTATTTTATTTATGTTTTTATTCTTATTGATTTATTTATTTTAGTTATTATTTATTTTTTATTTTTTATTTTTATTCATCTATTTTCATTTAATTTTAGTTTTATTTATTTATTTTTTATTTTCATCTTTATTTATTTATTTATACTATTTGTACTTTAAGTTTGTTTTAAAATTTATTTTCAATTTATTTATTTATTCTTTTTTATTTATAAATTTTCATTTATTTAAGTTTTTTTTCCCCCCAAATTTATTTTTTATTTATTTGTCCTTTAGTTTAAATTTTAAATTTTATTTTTTATTTATTTTCATAATTATTCTTTCTTTTTTCTTTTTATTTAGTTTTAGTTTTTCTAGTTTATTAATTTTTTTTATTAATGTCTCTTTATTTAGTTCTCTATCTTTCTATTCATTTGTTTATTTATTTATTTATTTATTTCTATTAATTTATTTTAATTTGTTTTTTTTTTATTTTAATTAATTGAATTGAATTGTTACTTTTTTTTTTAGTTTATTTGTATATTTTTAATTTGCTTATGTATTTATTTCTATTTATTTTTTTTAGTTTCATTTATTTAATTTTATTTGTTTTTTATAAAGTTTATTTTTTATTTACTTATAATTTGTTATTTTTAATTTAATTTGCTTCTTATTTTTTTATTTATTCTTTTATTTCTATTTTTTGATTTACTTTTTTGTTTTCTTTGCTTTTATTTTTTTAATGTAAATTTATTTTTTAAGTTTATCTATTAATTTTTATCTTTTTTAATTTTTGTTATTTATTTATTTATTTTATTATATTTTTTTTTTATTTATTTCATTTTACTTAATTTTACTTAGTTTTTATTTATTTGTTTATTTATTTCTTTTTGTTTTTTTTATTTTTTCATTTTCAATTTAATTTTAAGAATTAATTTTTTCTATTTATTTATTTTTTATCTATTTTTTTTTGTATTTTTTTATTTGTTTATTTTTCTTTTTCATTTTGTTTTTATTTTTTATTTAATTTAAATTTTTATTTTTTGCATTCATTTTATTTTATTTATTTATTAATTTATTTATTTTTAATTTATTTATTTTAATTGTTTGCTTTTTGTTGTTTATTTATTTATTTACTTATAAATGTTAATTTGATTATTTATTTATTTTTTATTTTATTTTAATTTAGTTTATTTATTTTAATTTATTCATTCTTATTTATTTTTTTCTTAAATTTGTTATTTATTTATTTCTTTTTTATTTATTTTTTACATTATTTACTTCTTCATTTGTTTATTATTAATTCTAATATATTTACTTTATTTATTTTCTTTTTTCTTTTCATTTATCTTAGTCCTACTTATTTTTTGCGATCCATTTTATTCATTTTTTCTCTATATCTGTTCTTTTGATTTTTGTCTTTTATTTATAATTATTTTTATTTTTTATTTATTTTTTTTGTTTTTATTTGTTTATTGAATTTATTTTTGTTTTTATTTATTTATTTATTTGTATTTATAATTACTTTTAATTTTATTTGTAATTTCTTTATCAAATTCATTTATTCGTTATTTCTCTATTTATTTATCTATTTTATTCCATTTCATTCAATTTACGTTTATTTCTTTATCTTTTTATTTATTTTATTATTCAATTATTTTTTAGTTTATTTATTTTTATTTTTCTTTATTTATTTTATTTAAGCTTATTTCTTTTTATTTTATTTTATTTATTTCTTTATTTATTTTATTTATTTATTTATTTCTTTTTTTATTTATATAACCTTTTATTTACTCAATTTTTTTTTGATTCATTTTTATTTTTTATTTAATTTATTTTTTATTTTATTTAATTTTTTTCTTTTTTTAAATTTTAATTATTTTTATATTTATTCATTTGTTTATTTTACTTAATTTATGGTTTATTTATTTATTGCTATATATTTTTATTATATTTTTATTTTTCTTGAATATTTATTCTTTATTTATTTATTTCTATTTCTATTTGTATTTTAGTTTTTATTATACATTTTTATTTCTCTGTTATTTATAATTATTTTGTAATAGTTTCTATTTTTATCTTTTTATTTTAGTTTTTATTTGTTTTAAGTTAATTTTAATTATTATTTATTTTATTTTATTTTATTTATTTTTTAATTTTATTTATTTATTTATTAATTTTTTATTTTTATTTATTTATTTTTTATTTATTTCTTTATTCTGTTTTATTTATTTTATTTATTTTGTTAATTATTTTAATTTGATTTTTATTTATCTATTTTTTAATAATTTATATATTTTAATTTATTTTTTTTGTTTTTATTATATATTTATTTTTATTTATTAATTAAATTTATTTATTCGTGTTCATTTTTTTACATTCATATTTATTTAATTTTTATTTATTTTATTTTTTATTTTATTTTGTTTTTTTATTTTATTTCTTTATTTATTTATTTATTTATTTTATTTCTTGTGTTTATTTTTTTTCTAATTTATTAATTTTTGTTTCTTTCTTCATTTTATCTTTATTTATTACTTGTAAGTTTATTTTTGTGCTTTATTTTAGTTATTTTTTTATTTCTGTTTTCAATTATTTTTTATTTATTAATTATTTTTATTTTAATTTATTTTCTAATAATATATCCTAGTTTCTATTTCGTTATGTTTACTTATTTTTTTTATTTATTTATTTATATGTGGTTTTATTTGCCTTATTGATTCCTTAATTTTTAATTATTTATTTATTTAATTTAGTTTATTTACTTTATTTTTTAATTCATATTTATTTACTTTTTTTTTGGGGAGAGGGTTTTTGTTTCATTTATATTTATCTATTTTTTTATTTATTTATTTGGTAATTATATAGTATATTATTAATTTTTCCTTTTATTTTGTTATTTATTTTTTTATATTCATTTATTTATTTATTTTTTATTGATGTATTTTATTTATTTGTTTTATTTATTTATTAATTAATTTAATTTAGTTTATTTATTTATTTATTTATTTCCAATCATTTTGTTTATTTTTAATTTTTAATTATAGTTTTTTTAATTTTTATTTAATTTAATTTAATAAATTCATTTTTTCATTTTTTTTATTTTATTTTAGTTTTTTTTATTTATTTATTTTTATTCCATTTATTTTTTTTATTTATCTTTATTTTATTTAGTAATTTTTTTATATTTGTATTTTACTTTTAATTATTTTTTTTATTTTCATTTATATACTTATTTGTTTTTTTTTTATTTTTTATTTGTATTTATTTATCTTTATTTGCATTATTTTTTTTAAATTTCTCTTTCATTTATTTTTTTTTCATTTTTTATTTATTGATTTTTATTTTTTTGTCAATTTTTATTTATTTATTTATTTCATTTATTTAGTTTTTCTTTTAAATTTATTTTCTATTTTATATTTATTTTTTGTTTTTTTTTTTTTTGTTTATTTATTTTTTATTTTTTATATTTATTTAGTTCTCTTTTTCTTTTTATTTTTTTTATTTGTTACCCTTATATCACTTTTTTTATTTTATTTTGTTATTTTTTTGTTCATTTTATTTGTTTTATTTTATTTTAATTTAATTTTATTTATTTATTTATTTTATTTTTTATTTAGTTTTTTTATTTTTTATTTCCAGTTTATTTTGTTTATAAACTTATATTTTTATTTATTTTTTAATTTAATTCGTTATTTAGTTTATTTATTTATTGTATGTTAGTTTAATAAATTTATTTATTTATTCATTTTTTCGTTTTTATTGATTATTATCTATTTTGTTTTTAAATTTTTTTTATTTTATTTTGTATTTCTTTATTTTTATTTAATGTCTTTTTTAATTCATATCTTTTTATCATTATATTCTCTTAACTTAGTTTTTCATTAATTTTAATCTATTATATTTATCTATTTTAATTTATTTTTTGTACTTTTTTTATTTATTTTCTTTATTTATTCATTTTTAAATTCTTATTCATTATTTTTCTATATATTTATTTTTTCATTTTATATTTATTTATGCCTCTTTATTTATTTTTATTTCTATATTTAATTTATTCATTTTTGTATTTGTATTTATTTATTTATTCCGTTTTATTTATTTTTTAATTTTTTATTTAACTTTTTTATTTACTTATTTATCTTTGTTAATTTATTTTTTTATTTATTTATCTTTATAAATTTCTTTATTTTTCATTTATTTATTTGATTTTTTTATTACTTCTTTTTTGTTTTAACTTTTTATTTATTTACTAGTTTTGTTGTTTATTTAATTTAATTTTTATGTTTTATTTGATTTATTTATTTAGTTCATTTTTTATTTATTTTAGTTTAGTTCATTTTATTTATTATTCTATTTATTTATTTTTTATTTCCTTTAATTTTTTTTTAATTCATTTTTTATTTTTAAATTTTTAAATTTTTATTTTTATTTATTTGTTTTTTCTTTATATATTTATTTTTTATATTGCATTTTTTATATTTTATATATTTTTTTTATTTTTATTTCATCATTTAGTTTTTTATTTTTTTTTAGTTTGTTTTTTCAATTAATTATTTATCATATATTTTTCATTTATTTTTTTACTTTATTTATTTTTTATTTATCCTATTATAATTTATCTAATTTTTTTGTTTATTTTATTTTTTGCTTTAATTTAATTTTAGTTTGCAGTTTTCCTTTTTATTTGATTTAGTTTTTAGATTTTTAATTTAATTTTTAATTTTTTAAATAGTTTTCATTTTCCTTTTAATTTTATTTATTTTTTATTTATTTATTTCTTTATTTATATTTTATTTTTATTTTATTTTATTTATTTATTTATTACTTATTTTATTCATTTTATTTCATTTATGTCTTTTTATTTATTTTAATTATTCTTATTTATTTATTTTATTTATTTTTTTGTAGTTTTTAAGTTCAGTTCAATTTAATTATTTAATTCTACTTACTTTTTATTTTTATTTTATTTTTTTTCTTTTTTTAATTTAGTAATTTTTCTTTCATTTGTATTTTTTATTTGTATTTATTCTTTTATTTATATGTTTTTATCTATTCATTTGTAACTTTTTATTTTTTATTTCTTTATTTATTTATTTCTCAAATGGTTATTTATTTTTTTGCTATTGTTATTGATTTATTTATTTTTGCTTGATTCATTTATTTTTATTTTGTTATTTTATTTAAATTTTTACTTATATATTCATTTCTATTTTGTATACTTATTTCTTTTTATTTTTTTATCATTTGTTTATTTTTATATATCCTATTTTTTTTGTTTATTTAATTTTCATTTTCGACTCATTTACTTTCTATTTATTTTTCAATAACTCATTATTATTTATTTAATTTAATTTATTTTTTATTCTACTGTTATTTATTTAATTTATTTATTTTTTGATTTGTTTTATTCTAATTTAATTGTTACTTAATTTTAATTTATTTTTATTCATTTATTTTATTTTTATTTTATTGTTTTAGTTCTTTTATTTTCTTAACCTTATTTTCATTTGTTGTTTTTTGAATTATTAATTTATTTTTATTAGATATTTTTATATTTTATTTTATTTTCTAATTTATTTCATTTTTTAGTTTTTTACATTGTCAGTTATTCATTTTGTTTATTTTGTATTTTTGAAACTTCATTTTTTGCATATTTACTTTTTATCTATAAATTTATTTATTTATTTATTTCTATTTATTTTTCTTTATTTTGTATTTTATTTATTTTATTTTTATTTTTTTATTTTTATTTTTAATTTTTTTGTTATTTTTTATTTTATTCTTAATTTATAAGTTTCATTTTTTATTTATTTTATTTTTTAATTTCTTTATTTATTTTGGGATTTATTTTTATTTATTTATTTATCTAATTTTTAAATGTAATTTTTCCTTTATTTTTAGTTATTTATTTTTTATTTTATTTATTTCCCGTTTATTTATTTTTCAAAATTGGTTATTTCGTTTAATTTTAATTTAATTATTGATTATTCCATTTTTTTCATTATTTAATTTAAATTAATTAATTAATTTGTTTTATTTATTGATTGTTTTTATTTTATTTATAATTCTGTACTTATTTATTTTTATTTATTTCTTTTATTTATTAGTTTTTATTTTTCTATTTTTAATTATTTCTTTTTTAATTTAAATTTTTATTTTTAATTTATTTTTATTTTTAATTTTATTTATTTTTGCATTTTTTTTAGTTTTTAGTTTTTTAAATTTTGTTTATTTATTTATATTTAGTTTTCATTTCATTTTATTTTTATTTTTATTTATTTATTTAATTTATTTATTCATTATTTATTTATTTCTATTTAGTTTTGTTTTTATACCATTTTATTTTAATTTTTATAACTTTTTTTATTTTTTTTATTTATCTATTTTTTTTATTTTGTCTTAATTTAATTTTTTCTTATGTTATGTAATTTAATTATTTATTTTTTTTATTTGTTATTTATTTGTTTTTTTTTATATATTTTTATTTATTAATTGAATTTATTTTTTTTATTTTCTTAATTCATTTTATCATAATTTTTGAAAATTTTTAAAATTTTTTAATTTAATTATTTTATTTTATTTGTATTTATTTTTAATTCATTTATCTTTATATTTTTTTATATATTTTTTTATATATTGACTGCTTTATTTTAATTAATATTTTATTTATTTATTCTTAGTCATTTTACTTTATCTATTTAATTTATTTTTATTGATTTATTTTTATTAATAAATAATTAATTTTTTATTGTTGCATTTATTTCTTATTTTTTGTATTTTTCAATTTAAGGCTAATTTTATTTATAAAAAGTTTTTAATTTTTATTAAGATTTATTTTTCAATTTTCATTTATTTATTTAATTTGATTTCTAATTTTATCACATTTATTTAAATTTTCCCATTTAATTTATTTGTCGCATTGCTTTTCACGCCTAAGTAATTTTATTCTTTTAATTTAATTTACTTATTTTTATTTTTAATTTATTTTTTGTTTATTTTATTTATTTGTCTTTTATTTTTCCTTTATTTATTTTCATTTAATTTTTTGTTATTAATTTTTTTTACTTTTATTTAATTATTTAATTTTTATTTGATTTTTTGGATTTACTTTTATTTTATTATTTTCTAGTTATTATTTTTTTTTACTTTTTTAACTTTTATTTAATTTTTTATTTGTTTCTTTATTTTTATTTTTTATTTGGTCTTAATTTCTCTTACTGATTTTTATTTATTTTTCTAATTTAACTTTTTAATTTATTTTTTTAATTTGTATTCATTTATTTTTTTAATTATTTTTTTATTTATTAATTGTAATTCATTTATTAATTTATTTTTTTATTTATTTACTGATCAATTTTTTTTATTTTTATTTATTTTCCCATTCATTTGGTTTGTTATTTCTATTTATTTATTTTTTCATTTCTACTTTATTTGTTATTTTTTAAATTGATTTATTTATTTTCTAGTTTATATGTTTAAAATTTATTTCCTGTACGTTGGATTTGAAATTTTGAAATGGTATTTATTTAATTAAGCCTATTTTTATTTATTTATTTGAATCTATTTTTCCTTTATTTATTCATTACATTTTTATTTAACTTATTCGTATTAATTTTTTATTTATTTTTAAATTTATTTTTTTATTTTTTATTAATTTAAGTTAATTTATTTTTATGTTTTATTTATTTATTTATTTATCAATTCATATAAATTATTTTCATTTATTTTTATAATATTTTTGTATAATACGTTATTTTTATTTGAGTTATTTAAACATATTTATTTTTTTTGTTATTTTTTTTTGTATTTATTAATTTATTTATTTGTAATTTTAATTATTTGCTTTTCTTTTTTGTTTTTATTTATTTTTAAATTGTTATTGTCTTTCTGTTATTTTTTCTTTTTTTCATTTGTTTTATTTTTTTATTTATTTACTTTGCATTAATTATTTATAATTTTTTTGTTTTGTTTATTTATTTTATTTATATTTTAAACAAAATTTTATTGTTAATTAGTTTTAAATATTCCATATATTTATTTTTATTTATTATTTTATTTATTTTTTATTTATTCCGTTTTTGTTATTTATTTATTTTAGTCAGTTGTTTATTCTAATCTTTTATTTTTATTTTAGTTTATTTTTATTTACTCCATTCGATTATTTTTTATTTTTATTTTATTTTTATTTTTTATTTATCTCTTTATTTATTTTATTCTTTTTTAATTTATTTTATTTATTAATTTTTATTTATTATTTTTAATTCATTTATTATTTATCTATTTTAATTTATCTTTATTTATTTTATATTTTATTTGTTTTTATATTTTTTATTTCTTTTTTATTTAATTTGTTTGTTTTTATTTATAATATAATTATTTTTATATATCTATTTATATTTATTATATTTTAAAATGAAATCCAAACAACAGAATCCAAACCAAGTAAGTAAGTATAATAAAAAAAAGAAAATATATAAATTCAATTAATTTAATTTAAAAAATAAAATAAATTAAAATAAAATGAAAAATGTTATGAAAATAAATAAGTATATAAATGAAAATTGAAAAAAATAAAAAATAAAAAAATTTAAATTATAAAAGTAAAAGTACATAAGTAAAAAAAAATAAAGAAAAACAATAAATAAATAAAAACAAGGAATAAATAAATATATAAAATAAATAAATTAAATCAAAAATAAAAACCCAATGCAATAAAAATAAATAACTAAATAAATTGAAAATAAAATAAATAAATAAAGTAAATCAAAATAAGGTAAAACAAAACAAAAACAAATAAAATCAATTGACAATAAAAATAGATAAATAAAATAAATGGAAAATAATAAAGATAATTGTAAATTAATTAATTTAATTGACGAAAATAAATAAGGTAAATAAAACATAAATAATAAATAAAAATTAATAAAATACAAAAATAATAAAAGTTAATTATTGAATGATAAAATGCTAAATTAAAAATTATAAAATAAATAAAAGGTGAAATAAAAATAAATAAAAATGAATAAATGAATAAATAAATAAACATAAATAATAAATAAATAAATAATAAAATAAATAAATAAAATAAAAACAAAATAGATAAAATAGAAATAAAATAAAAAGAGATGAAAAAATAAAAATAGAAAATAAATCAAAATAAATTAATAAAAATAAATAAATCAAATAAATGGATAAACAGAATTTAAATTTAAAAATAAATTAATATATATTATATGAAATCAATAAATAAATCTTATAAATAAATAAATAATTAAAACAAATAAATAAAAAAACCCCAAAAATTAAAATTAAATAGAATTGAATAAATCAATTTAAAAAATAAAAAAAAATAAAGAAAACTCAAATAAATAAATTAAAAAATAAAACTAAAATATCTAAATTAAATAAATAAATAAGACAAGGTGAGTAATAAAGATAAAAAAAACAAAATTAATAATATAAATAAATACAATAAATGTGTAAAAATTAAAATAAATAAATAAACATAAAATGAAATAAAAAGAATGAGCACAAAAAAATAAAATGATAAAATAATGAAATGAAAATAATAAAAATAAATAAAAATAATAAGAAATAAATAAATTAAATAAACATTAAATCTAAATAATATATTATGGAATTATATAAAAACAGTAAGTAAAAATAAAATGAAAATAATTGAAATAGAAAAATAAAAATAAATAAAAAAGAATAAATAAATAAACAAAATAAGTTAACTGAAAATATATATAAAAAATAAATAAATTAAATAAGAAAAAAATAAATAATTAAATCAATAAATGGAATTAAATAAAAAATTAATAAATAAGTATGTAATAAATTAATTAAATAAAAGTAAATTAAACATAAACTAAATAAATAAAGAAATAAATAAATAAATAAAAAACAATAAATAAATAAATAAATAAATAAAGACAACCAAACTAAATAAATAAAAATAAATAAACTAAGTTTTAAAATTAATAAATATATAAAAGTAAATAAAAAAATAAGTGAATGAATAAACAAAACTAACTAAATAATAAGTAAACTAACAATAAATAAATGAAATGAGAATAGAATAAATAATAAATTAAAAATAAAAATAAATTAATAAAAATAAGTAAATAAAACAATTAACGTTAAGATAAGTATATAAAACATTAATAAATTAATTGATTTAGTTAATAAAAATAAATAAGATAAAATAAATAAAAATAAAAATAAATAAATAGATAAAAAAAATTAAATAAAAATAGATAAATTAAATATTTAAAACGTAAATAAATAAATAAAAATAAAATAAATATAATAAAAGTTAATTAAAAATAAATCAAATAACAAAAACTAATAAAAAATAAATAAATAGAAATAAATAAATAAAATTAATAAATAAATAAATAAAAAAATAAAAATAATCAATGAAAGTAAGTAAACTAAAACAATTAAATGAAATAAATATAGTAAAAATAAGCAAATTAATTAAAGATTAAATTAATAAGAATAATTATTAGATAAAAATAAAAGTAAATTAAAATAAATAGATAAAAATTAAAATAAATCGAAACAAATAAATAAATGCTAAATAAAAAAATATATAAACCAGAAAAAATAAATAGATAAATAAAAATAAGGAAAACAAAGAAAATAAATTAATTTTAAATAATAAATGAAATAAAAGAAATAAATATTAAATTAAATAAAATGAATAAATTAAATAATAAAAGAAATAAATATATAAATAAAACATTAAATAAATAAATAATTGAAACAAATAACTAATCAATAGATAAAAAAAATAAAGAAATAGTGATTTAAAAATAAGTAAATAAAATAAAAAAATAAAAATGAAATAAAAATAAAAGTGAATAAATGAAATTACATTAAAACATTAAAATGGAAATAAATGGTAATAAATAAATTTAAATAAACCTAAATAAAGATATATAAACTAAATAAGATATATAACAACTAAATAAGTACAATTGTGATAAATGAAATATGTGAAAAACAATAAATAAATGAATAAATTAATTAAATGGAAATAAATAAACTAAAAATTAAATCAATATAGGATGAATAAAGTAAAAAGAATTTGCAAATAGTAAATAAAATTAAAATAAAATAAATAAATAAAATAAATAAATATAAATAAATTAAATAAATAATGAAAATAAAAAATAAATAAATAAATAAATGATTAAATTAAATTAAATTGCAAAAATTAAAATTAAATAAATAAAATAAAAAATAAAAAATATAATTTAAAATTTAAAATCAATAAAAATAAATAAATAAATAAAAATTAAAATAAAATAAATAAAAATAAATAAAGATAAATAAAAATAATTGAAGGATAAATAAAATAAATAAACTAAATAAAAAATAAATTACATAAACATAAATCAAATAAATTAAAATAAATTACAATAAATCAAAACAATAAATTAAATATATTAATGGAGTAAAAATCAATAAATAAAATGAAAATATAAAATAAAAAAGCAAATAATAAAATTAAATAATAATGATGAATGCAAAATAAATAGAAATAAATAATATTATCTAAAATAATCGTAAAATAAAATAATTAAATAGATAAATAAATAAATAGATAAAAGTAAATAAAAAGTAAATCAAAGATAAAGAATGGAAATATATAAGTGAAAAAAAAAAAAAAAAAAAATGAAATAAATAAAAAAACTAAATTAAATAAATAAATAAATAAGATAAATCAAAAGAAATAAACTAACTGAAAAATTGAATAACTGAAAAATAAAATCAATTAATAAATAAAAACAAATACATAATAAAATAAATAAATAGTTAATTATAAAAAAATAAAAATAAATGCATAAATAATTAAATAAAAAATAAGTAAAATAAATAGATAAGATAAGGACAAACCAAACATAAATAAATAACATAAATAACTTAGCTTTTATTCAAACATAAATAAAATAATAAAAATAAAAAAAATATTAAAATAAAATAAATAAAAATAAAATAAAATTAAAATATATAAAAGTTAAACAAAAATAATAAATAAATATATAAATAAAAAATAAATAAGTAAATATCTAAATAAAATAAAAAAATAAAAGACGAATAAAAATAAATAAATAAATTAATAATAAATATATAAATAATAAATAAAATCTATAAATATATAAATAAGATAAATTAAAGAAATAAATAATTTAATATCATAAAAAAAGAAAAATAAATAAATAAAAATAAAATTAATTTATAAAAAATAAGTAAATCGAGATAAAAAAAGGGAAAAACAAACTAAAAATACATAAACTGAATAAAATAACATTAAAAAACAAATCAAATAAATAAATAAATTAAATTAAATAAACCAAAATAAATAACTAAATTAATTAATAAAAATTAAATTCAATACTAAAATAAAAATAAATAAATAATTAATTGATTAATTGTGTATTTGAAAACATAAATAAATGATTAAATTAATTAATAAAAATAAACATAACAAAACAGATGAATAATACAAATTAATAAAAGTAATAATTAGAAATAAAAATAATAAATAAAAAAATTAAATAAATATAAATGCAAATAAACTAATTAAATTAAAATAAAAATAAATTAATTAATGAAGATAATGAATAAAACAAAATAAATATAATATAATTAATTTAGTTTGAAAATAAATATAAATAAAAATAATAGCTTACATAAAATAAATCATAAATAAATAAACATAAATAAAGATAAATAAATGAATAAGGATTAATGAAAATAAACTTAATAATTAAGAATAATTAAATTAAATGAAACATTAAATAAATAAATAAATGGAATAAATAAGATTCTAATAAAAATTAACAAAAATTAAATGAATCAGTTAAATAGATATAAATATGTTTAAAAATGAATGAAAAATAAATAAAAATAAATAAAATGAATAAATAAAGAATAAAAATAAATAAATAAAATTAGATAACAAATAATTAAATAAAAATAAGTAAATCAAATAAAAATAAAAATAAAATCAAAAATAAAAATAAATAAAAACAACTAAATAAAAGAATAAAATAAAAAATAAAATAAAAATAAAATCTAAAGAAAAATAAAGATAAATAAAAAAATATAAAGATAAATAAAAAACAAATAAATAATAAATTAAAACATAAAAATAAAATTTTTTAAATAAATAAATAAAGATAAATAAACTGAAAATTAATCAATAAATATAAATAAAAACATAAAGGTTAGATAAAAAAATAAATAAAAAATAAAAATAATAAACAAAGTTAAAAATTTTCAAAAAATTAAAAATTTTTAAATTTTAAATAAAAATAAACCAAATAAAATTGAATGAATAGAAATAAATAAACAAACAAATGAAAGCAAATAATATGAAAAAATAAATAAACATTAATAAAATAAAAATAAATAAATTAAAAATAAATGAAAATAGATTATAATAATAAATAAAATAAATATATAAAAGTAAATGTAATATAGTAAAAAAGAAAAGTAAAATAAAAGTAAATAAGAAATAAAGGAATAATAAATGAAATGAAAATAGATAATAAAAAAATAAATTTAAATTAAAATTAAATAGTAAACATGAAAAAATAAATAAAACATAAACATATAATAGTAAAATAAATAAATAAATGTAAATATAAATTAAACCTGAGAAATTAAACTATAAACTAAATGAAAATAAAGAAATAAAAGTAAATAAATAAGGAAAAACATAAAATTAAATAAAAATAGATGTAAGTTTAATTATAAAAATAAAATATATAATTGTGAAAATATATAAACAAATATAATAAATAGAAAATAAAAAAAATATATAAATAAAATAAAATGAATGAATAAAATAAAATTGAATAAAATTAGTAAGTAAAATAAATAAATAAATAAATCGATAAAAAAAATAAAATATAATAAATAAATAAAACATAAATAACATTAAAATAAATAGAAACATAATTAAGAAAATCATGAAACAAAGTCAAATAACTAAATAAATAAAGAATAAAAATAAATAAAATGTAAATGAATAACAATAAATAAAAACAATAAATAAAATAAAAATAAAGAAATCAAAAATAAATATGTAAAGATAAAAGATACATTAAATCTGTACAAAAAAGTATTCAGTAAAAAAAAATAGCGAATATGGTGAACATTCAGTAAACTATTTAGACCTTCAATTTAAACTTTCACTGCTTCCCCATTTATTCAGGCTAATTGTCCTAAATATATCTGGTATAATTGAAGAGCAATGTCACATTCCAGGTCACTTTTCAACTTTCAATTGATACTTACAGCTTTTACATTACTAGGAAATGGCGTTTCCATTAAAACCCATTCTGGAAAATATTAGTCAGCCTTCCTCCATCTTCCTCTGTTCCTGTACATCTTGTTCTCGTCAGACCTATTTTCCTTCATGTCATTCATTGATTTAATCTTTCTACCATGAACTTTGGCATCCCACCCTTCTTTTCCTGCCCTCTGCTCTCCTAATGCTTGCCTTTGGCCTCTGAAATCTCTAAAAAAGAGCATCATTACAAACCCACATTGCAAATATAATTTTTTAGAAAAAGTTGGTCAACAGAATCGTTGCACTCCAAGGTGGGAGATGAATAAGTTCTACTATCGGTACATCTCCCAGACGTATCATTCTAACATTATGGCCTATACATTATTATTATTATTATTATTATTATTATTGAGTTATTATTATTATTATTATTATTTTTTTAGTTATTATTATTATTATTATTATTGATTATTATTATTATTATTATTATTATTAGTTATTATTATTGTTTTAAAGTAGTGGAAGCATTAGTGTTCGTCAATGTGACCTCACAGAGGTTGGACATTAGCAGGTTCTATTAGGTTCTTCTGGTATTCACAAGGATTGCAGTCAGGTAAGTGTTTCCTCAGTGCCAAAGAAAACACAGAAATAGAAACGCTCAAGAAAACTTTAACAATATTTATTACAAACTGTAAAATGAATAACTTAAAATCACCTTGTGATATCAAATACGCCTTAAAAGTATTGAATAACCCAATCAGGACAAATACCAGGTCCTCAGAAAATCTTACAAGATACCCTAACCAAGATAAAAATTACCAGATGGAAAAATAAAACATACTTTTAATATATATATCGGATTGGATCCGCAAATAATGTTGGCCAAAATTACCAATTATACCCTAACAATCATAAAAGGTCAAGAAGGGAAGCAAAAAGATAAAAATCAAGGAAAACCCATTAATATTCCTACCTAAGACGCAAAGCTTAGCATGTGGAATTCAATCCAGGAAATACCGCAACATACAATAACCTGACCTTAATGAGGCCCAGGAACAGAGCGACAAATGAAGCAATATATATATATGCTTCCCTTCAAAATAAGTAGAATACCTTTATTCTTACATCGGGGATTTTGTGAGGGTGGAAGGAGATCGAAGAGGTGTCATGAGCTGAACTGGAGACACTTGTCAGGTTCTTACGCAATCCAGCTCTAAGAGACGGCTCGCATGGGGTAGACAAACAGAAATGCAACACATTGGAATAAACCACTTAAATCTTGTTGACTTAGCTTCTCCTGAAAAAATGTCCAAAGAAGCTTCGCGTCCGGCAACGGAAGGTTGCGATTATGGGGGTGGTTCCTGTGCCGGGAAAGTATGTACGTGAAGGATGGGCCGGAACGAGTGAAAAGATAAACTTTTTGATCTTTCTTTTTGTAACGCCCTTTTAGTAGCAAGAGGAGGTCCCAGTCTCGGTCTCCTGCCCGATTACCTGTTACAGGTGGGGAGCACGGAAATACAATCCTCTGTCCCATCAGCCCAGTTTGTTCTCATCATGGGTGGATTCTGACCCACATTCCACTTTTATATCTCTCACTTCTCTAACTCCTCTCCACTTTACTTTTTGTTTTGAACCTTGCCTTGTCCCCTTCCCCCCTCTTCATCCAATCTAACGTAGAGGTTCCAGAGTAAAATGTAAAGAGCCAGATAAGTGGAAAGTGCAGAAGGGCATATTGGGGTGATCGGAAAGAGTGTGGTTGCTATAATTAACAGAGGTGTGGTGTGTTTGGTTGTGAGTACAAGTGCTAAGTAGCAACCGGAAAAGAAACCCGCAGGTTGGTTTGAATCAAGATGTTCAAAACATCTAATAAAGGCCCTCATATTTAACCTATATAGAAAGGCTGCTTATAACTGTGATTTAGTTTACTGGCCAATGTTTTTATTCTCAATTCTATTTACTTTTTGTTTTTTGCCAAGTCTGAGGGGGGGGGGGGGGGGGTGAGTCTTTTCAGCTGAGGTCTTACTACGTTTTCCAGTAGCCCTTGCATTAATCTATATATATATAATATATATATATATTATATATATATATATATATATATATATATATATATATATATATAATATATATATAGGTAGTGCAAAAATAGTATTCTAGACTTTGTCAAGGCTAATTATGCGGGTTCAGTCTTCTGTAGCCTATAACCCTTTGAGTGGTGTTTAACCAACCATAGGTTGTTGCAGAATGAACAAGGTTGTAGTTGGCAATCCCTTTTTTAATGGAATATCCTGCTTAAATAAACTTTAAAAAACAAACAGCGTGACTGAATATCAAGCAAAATAGTTCTTGGCTATTTAAAGAGAAAACCAGTTTTGCAGGAGGGGTTATAAGGGTTTGATAGAGAACTTAACAAGATCTTTTTATGACTAGCTTAATGTGGATTATATTATAAGTATTAGCCTAATGCCCAGCTAAAACAATAGCTTGAGTTAAATAATTACTTTCCTAGAACCTAGAATTCCTCTTCCTTACATACTAGGAGCTTTCAATCCATTCCTGGAATGTATACTTCAGTATTTGTAATAACTCTCTGCCATCATTTGTTTTCATATTTCAATCACTATAGGCTACACAGAAATTGAGATTAGTGTGTTGTATTTAATGCCCACTTTGAATGCTGGTGAGCAAATTTTTTTTGTTTTTTAAATACTCCGACGTTCAGGAGCCACATTCATAGATTTCATAGAAATATTGCCAACAGAGCCAAAATTGGCAAAGTATGATGTTTGAAAACTGTCCCATTCGTTGAAGAATCAGAAGTTTTAAAAGTAGTTTATTTGTAAACAATGTTGAATAACTTTTTGTTTCATTAACAATTGTTAAGATCCTAGGCCTGCTTGAAGATTTTGGCTAACATTGGGGAAGACGTTTTTTTTTTATTTTTCATCTTAAATCATTAAATCATTTGAATTAATTAATTAAATAACTTATACATAAGTAGGATTGGACATGGTGACTAAATCTGGTCATTCCTATACTTTCTTATATTATTTTAGTAAAGATTTCTTGTATCATTGCATGCTTATGCTCTGAATCTCCTCAATTTGCAACCACCTTTATGTTTATTTTATTTCAAAGTTTTATACCACATTTTTTCTTTGTTGTTTGTCATTGCTCCATATGATCCTTTCTAATTCCACAATCTCAACTTTTCATGCTGCTGTTCCTAAATGGGTACTATTTTCAGGACTGGTCTTTATTTACATTAGCTATATAACATTGCTATATAACATGCTATATTAACATGCTATTTACAATGCTATGTAACTCAAAATTTTTGCCTTTCATAGTATGTATGTACCTAATGTAATGTGTAACGCAATGATTTAGTACTTGAATTCTGCGAACTTTTCTTGCAGGGATCTTATTATTTTGGTTAATTGCATTGCTTCTAATGCATGATGTTTATCCATAGACTGGTCCTGATCTGGAAAAATCCACAACTTTTCTTTATGATGTAACTATGGATTTACTCTTCCTACCAAGTTTGTTTTAGTTTTTTGGGCCTTGACTAATTGTCCCCACCCAAACTGTCAAAATAATTTTTTTTCCCTTTCCTTTCCGGGCAGTTTCTTCTGGCAATAAACAATGCGTTTCACTTTAAATAATATATATGTAGTTTTGGCATTTTTGGCCTGTTTTCTCATCCAATTCAAGCTTTCTATTCACAGCCCACAACATCCTTACTAACAAAAATTGCTATTGGTTTACAGTATTTTCACCAAGGTTTAAATTTTCCAGGAACCAATCGGTGCTCCAGGCTACCCCGCTTCAATAGTTGCAGTTGATGGAAGATTCATCAACTCAGACTCGTTTGCTCTTGGCAGCGATGGGCCATGGTTTTTCGCAGCATTTTTTACATCTTTGATATTCATTACCCATCAGAAGCTTCAAGTCACACTGGAATTTATGCAGAGGTGTAAGCTGTTATAATAAGTTTACTTGGAGTTTTTTGTTTTTAAATTTAAGCATATCCAGTCAAGTAATTTAATATTTCAAAATGTCCATGTACTTTGTAACTTTGTAATATGTGTGGTGGGTCAGCAAGTTGTTTTTACAATATCTTTTTAGCCATCCATGTTCATATAATCGTTGGTCATTCCTACAGGTGTTTCTTCAAATAAATCCAGAAAAAGGGACAAAAAATAAACCAGAACAAAGAAAAAGAAAGTTGGCACACACCCATCCAAGAATTTTAAAGTTCTGCAATTGAGCTTATGAAACATAGGAGTGAAAAAGCATTCACAACTCTTCTGGTGATAAATAATTAATGTTAAATTTAGTGGCTAAAATATTGACAATCATTGTTTTTTCAAGAATAAACGTTTTTTTGAAAGTTAATCTTCTCATTATTTTTCTTCCTTCCGAATTGGATATATGACCTGCAAACAATGAATTTTAGGTTACTATTTCAATTGTAACATAAAATTGGCAAAGAATATTTGTATTAAATGGCAAAGAAATATTAGAAAAATCATGTACAAATCCCGAAAAGTTACTGTTATAATCTTGTCAATAAAATTTACATAAATATTTGTTACATGTATAGGAATTTGTTACCAATTTTAGTTTTTGTATTCTGTTTCGATATTGTATGAGAGTGTCTTATAATTTTTACGGGCAAATAAATTAAAAAAACAATGTATATTGACTGACTAGTTAAAATTTACAAATGTTTTAAAATAAATGTAAGGTCCCCACAAGGTGAAGGGTAAGAAAAATTTTTTTGTGTTTAGATTATTTTTTTCTACCCATTGGATGGTTTTTTTGTTTTTTTTTAAACCTTAAATTGCACTCCAATATTTTTGCCCGGGGGGTGGGGTGGGGGGGGGGGTGGGGGGGGGGGTGGGGGGGGTTAGTGGGGTGGGGGGTTGTAGCTCAATGATATGCCAGGGTGGGGCAAATCCAAATGCCCGAGTTTTTGGATATCTATTAAAAAAGTAAAACAATGCTTTACAAAGAATTATTTGTTTGTTTTCGAATCAGTATACCAATGCCGTTTGTGTTGATCACTTTTTGAAGGATGACATCACGGAAGATGGTGCCAATTTGTAGTGATGCACTGTTGAAGGCGATGTCCATGAAGTTTTCGGCTGCTCTTCGTCGGCCATCTCAACGGGTACTGCATCCCAGCAATTTCCTCCCGCAAGTTCCGCATCGTTCCAAATTGTGTTGGAGAAAGTGTTGGTCAGAAGTCCTGGTACACCCAATTTGGAAGAAATTGAAGTGCTGCGAATTCGGGAGGAAATCGCTGCAATATAACCCCTTGAGATGTTCCCCGAAGAGGCAGCCGCAAAACTTCAGACATTCGCCTTCAACAGTGCATCGCTACAAAATGGCCAACCATCTTTCCTGATTGCGAATCTTCAAAAAGTGATCAACACAAAACGGTCTATTGTAATACTGATTCGAATAAAACAAAAACAAATAATTCTGTAAGTATTGTTTTACTTTTCCTTCAATAGGCCCTATCAAAACTGTATCTATGTTTTATTTTCCCACCTGTATTTGCGAAAAATCGTGTAAAAATATTAACCGTCAAATTATACGGTATTTGTTTATGGGTTAACTTAAGCGGTAAAACCGTAAATTTTACGGTTAAATTTTATACGGGATTTTCTCAAATACTGGAGAAAATACGGTTACAATTAAAAATTACGGGACCCCTCTAATTTTTAAAGGCGGTAAAATGCCTGGCAGATTACTAGCCAGGATTTTTAACCGTTTTTTTTTTTCAACGGAAAATTTTTAATTTAACAGTGTAGCTGTATAATATATATAAATATGTATATTATATATATAATATATATATATAATCTAATATTATTATTAATATATATATTATATATATATATATAATATAATATTAAAAAAAAAAATATTGAATATCTTATATAATGAGATATAATAATAGATGACAAGATTTTCAGAAAGTTTGCGGAAACACATTGTTTCTTTCGCCAAATGGTTATAGTGTCCCTGTGCATTTCCCGTAAAAAGAAAAGTATCTCTAAGAATGACCCACTGCCCCTCTGAATCCCACCAGAAAATCGGTTTGCGCTCCCATGGTTAACTATAGGATGGTTTGTGCCTCAATTCATTTTTGTGAATTATTTGATCGTTTTGCACAAAATTGAAAATAGATCCGATCGGAGTTTTCTTGCATTTTCGTCCAAGATGGCGGTTCATGGGGTCAGCTGTCTGGCAGCTCTTGCCTTTGGTTATGCATAGAGGGAGAGAGAGAGAGAGAGAGAGAGAGAGAGAGAGAAGAGAGAGAGGTTCATCTAGCACTACAAACCAGTGTGTTGTGTTGTGCTCATGGACAGTCCACATGACGACTGGCACTGATAATTAATCACTTGTATCCAGACGCCATATTGTTGTTGCGAGAGCAAATATCGCATCCACCTGTGATGCGATGCAAAGGATAGATAGGGTCACTCCGGAAGCCATGAATGAATGAACGGAATGTGCCCACTCGCCCACCATACGACCTCGTGAGGACCAACGGCATTTTCCCAAATGTGTAGAATTTGCCTCCATGGACTAGTAGCTATATAAGGCAGGACAGGGCCAGTAGCACCTTCAAGGGAAAGCCCGGATAGAAAACCACTCGTCATTGGGCTAGCGATTCACTTTGGAGCCTTCAGAATAATAATAATAATAATAATAATAATAATAATAATAATATAATAAATAATAATAATAATAATAATAATAATAATAATAATATTTAGCACTGTCATTTATATATTACTCGAACACACGGAATACAAGAAAGAGCTGCCTGAGGTCTTACGAATGGCGATTCCTAAACATCCATATTATAACCTGATGATTTTATGACAAAATTAGAGAGAGAGAGAGAGAGAGAGAGAGAGAGAGAGAGAGAGAGAGAGAGAACTTCTTCACACATCTCGTGAGGTCCAATGGGGGGGTCCTTGTCTGAACCTAAGTCAAGTAGAGATATTCCAGGAATTCAAACAAAATTTTTGTGGAAAACGTCGGCTCTGGCTCTTTGAAAATGTCGCCTCTCTCTCTCTCTCTCTCTCTCTCCTCTCTCTCTCTCTGACAGCTGTGAAATAAATCCGAGGTTTTGTATTTTTATTTATATTTCTTCCAATCAGCTCACTGTTGTAGGCCACAGATAAGACGGGGAGGGGGGCGGAGAGAGACAGAAGAGAGACTTAATGAATTTAACTTACCCAAAAAATACAACTGTATATAGAGTTAGTGCCCTTTGAATACTTGTAACTTATAGTTATAGTATATAAATGATTCATCAAGATATATTCTTTAAATAAATACTTACCTCGTTTGTGCGAACGTGCACCGAGCAGCTGGCTAGAGCAGTGTGGGGGGGGGGGGGGGGTGGGGGGGGGGGGGGGGGGGGGGGGGGGGGGGGGGGGGGGGGGGGGGGGGGGGGGGGGGGGCCGCGTTAAAGAAGTACTATTAGCTCCGGTAGGGCCGAAGTCTTGCCAAATTGGGCTACAAATCGCAAGAACAACATCAACAAAGCAGTTTGTAGGCTTACTCCCCGAGTAAGTGACAACAGCAAAAAAAAGTAGTTTTCTAGGCTTACTCCCCGAGTAAGTCGGACAACAGCAAAAACAAAGTAGTTTCTAGGACTTACTCCCCGAGTAAGCGACAACAGAAAAAAAAACAAAGTAGTTTCTAGGCTTACTCCCCGAGTAAGCGACAACAGCAACAACAAAGTAGTTTGTAGGCTTACTCCCCGAGTAAGCAAAAAAACGACAAGATCAACAACAACAACAACAACAGTAGTTTTTAGGCTTACTCCCCAAGTTAAAGTAAGGGGTATTTTGTCTATAGGTCTAAAGAGCCTCAGTAATTAAGGAGACACTCATAAACCGTGGTAGGTGAGGACTTGTTTAGAGGTTAACCAAGTGTTTGTCTTTGTAAAATAGGATCGTTCTCTCTCTCTCCCTCTCCTCTCTCTCTCTCTCTCTCTAACTCTCTCTCTCTCTCTCCTCTCTCCTTCCCCCTCTTCTCTCTCTCTGCTTTATAACCATCGTATCAGCGTTTGATCTCCAAGCCAGGGATACTTCTCTTAGCGATCTAGTGAGCCCCTATCGACCATGAGATTGATTGTTGGTTCATGGTTGTGGGTCAGAGAGAGAGATAGTTAAGTTTAGTATGTGTGTACCTGTTTGTCTGAGGGAAATATTTTAGTTTTAAAAAAATAGACACCTATGAAAATTAGCATATCCGTCAATTGCATAATAAACACTGGCCCCTGAATGAGCATAATAAAAACGGGCCCCTGAGTGAGCATATAAAACGGGCCCCTGAGTGAGCATAATGAAAACGGACCCCTGAGTGAGGATAATGAAAAAACAGGGCCCCTGAGTGTGCATAATAAACTCCGACCACTGAATGAGCGTAATAAACATAAAGTAAATAAGATATTAAAGAAGTCAAAACTCAAAAGTCGAAAAGGGGCGATGACGTCGCTTATGCAATACAACAAGAGAACATTTTGCTCATAACTAAAGTCTCTCACAAGTCGGCAGTCAGTACTACTCAACGAAAATGGCACTGGATTGATTAAAAGATGTGGGGGGAGAGGGGAGGGGAAGTTGAAGTTGGGGAAGGGGTGAGCATACCGAGTGTGCCAATGCACATTGGGAAGTGGAAATCTATTAATGTCAAATCCTATAACAGAGTTGATGAGGAGCGTGAACGCAACCTGATGCTAGTAAGTATCAGGAGCAAAAGTGTACACAGACGAGAGAAGTTGATAATGAATAAATGCGCATTTGATAGTGAAGAGGAAATGGAGGAAAGGTTGAATAAGCCAATTTGCTACAAACCGGAAATGGGCGTCCTCCTGGAAGCAGCTCCGCCCCTTAGTACTAAACTCTACGGGACAAGATGGAAGCACAATGAATCCGACGCCACTTCATCATAGAGATGATGACTTTCGTTATCTCTTTAATGGAGGAAAATAGTCATCGACAATTATGACACATCCTTCAGAACAGCTTTCCTAGCTCTGATCAATTAAGATTTCGGAAACTTGTACCTACAGATCATACTGCTATCTATCGATCACAACCAACAGACAATCTCCCAGAGGACGACCGCCGAAGGAAGTACCTGGGTTTATTCCAACCAGCCCAGAGAGAGAGAGAGAGAGAGAGAGAGAGAGAGAGACATTAATGTAGTGAGTTGAACTTCGACTAGACCTATATACCTACAGGACATGCACCAAAAATCATTGATAACTATGACAAGGTGTGACTTCAATAACCATTTCTTATAATTATACAAACAGAAATGTTCACACAAGTTCGTTTTTCCTGGGATTTGAAAGTACTAGTACACCGTTGTATAGCACTACCAACCTCCAGTTGTTTCAATCACTTGTAGTACATTTTTTCTAGTCCTGAACAAAGATTGTACCCACTCCAGTCTCATCTGATTCCGAACTTAACGTCCAAACCTTTTCTATACAAACACACACACACGCACATACACATATAGTACACTCGAAAAGAAAACTGAAGATACAGTTTTCATTAGCTTTCGTTCATCGAATTTCCCATTTGTTTTTACTGAAAAGACATAATATCGCTAAATTTAATCTAGAATATGAAAATACACTGCAAATTATACCATATTTGTTAAAACTGCAAAACAAAAACCGTTCAGATACTTAAAAACAGATATATGTCCGAAGTAATTGGAATTTCTCAGATGGATTCGTTCATAGAGATCTGGTAGATTGAATGTGAATTTCTGATTGTAGTACTATGTATCACGACGACAATATATACTCGTTTTCCTTCATGAACGGGGATATTATTGTATCATTGTAAGTGGTGAATGCAATTATTTTTTAGCTTCTACAAACATAGTTTGTATTCCAAAGCGTTTAATGTTAGCTGACGTCAATGGCAGCCAATGATGCTAAGGCTAAGGTAGGTTGAGCAAATCTAGTTGCATACGCAAGAGCATTTTCTATGATGTGGAGGAGCCCTAGAACTTCGAGCGGGAAAGCGCAAGTCACTGGATACTGGTTTACGTAACGGATTTCACACTTTGATGTTGACATGGATCGAATGCTACTTGCTGTTTACAAAGATACCGTCTTTAAACATAAATCTTTATCAAGGTTAAAGTAGCATGTCAGCTCAAAGATGTTCTGGCTATATCCTCCCATTACAAAGAAGTTCGTAGTAGCCTACAGCCCTACACGACTGCATTTCTTTGCTGCGAGGTTGAAAGATCTCCCAAAACACATCAGCATTATTTGCAAGATAAAACTTTAATTGCCTGTGCAATACATATTGGGTTATTTGTGTGGGTAATAACTATTTTTACTTAACACAGCTTTTTCGGGAATATTCTTTGTGGATGAAACCCGATTTTTCAAAAGTACAGATTATATCAAGAGAGCAGAATGACCGCAGCCTGTTTCTAAAATTTTCCACGTCTTTTTACAATCTTTGAATGTTATGGCAACTGTCGAATGAAATCAAGATTAGGGTATGAATTTCTTAGAGAATTGACTAGAATATTATGATCCTTCAAATTTTATCTAGCATAGTGCAGCACGATCTTGGCAGTCATATCATCCCGTTTCCCAGGTATCTGTGCACCGACTCACCGCTCTTCATTCTGCCTTTCCCCGTCACAAGTCCGTCACCAATACTATAATTTTCTCTCTCTCTCTCTCTCTCTCTCCACTTCTAAAACATACTTTAAAAATATATATTACCACTCAATCTATCAAAGAAAATATAATGAAATTAAGTAGTTATAAATAGGCCTAGGCTTTCACGTAAGCAGATTTTGTTCTCTCTCTCTCTCTCTCTCTCTCTTTCTTTTAAAACGCATTTGGAAAAATATTATCACCCAATCTTTCAAAGTAAATATAATAAATTAAGTATCTCTACAGATAGGCCTATGCTTGTGCTCTCTCTCTCTCTCACTTTTAAACACATTTGAAAAAAAATATATCACTTAATCTTTCAAAGTAAATATAATGAATAAGTATCTCTATAGATAGGCCTATAATTGTGATCTCTCTCTCTCTCTTCTTCACTTCCAATTTCTCTCTCTCTCTCTCTCTCTCCCCCACAATTGTGAAACATTTGAAAAAAAATATTGTCACAATCTCTCAAAGTAAATATAATGAATTAAGTATCTCTATCGATAGGCGTATGCTTGCGCGCGCTCTCTCTCTATCGTCATAATATTTCATTCTTTACTGTATTGTTCCTCACGATTTCCACAATTACTGACCAAATTTTGAAACACTTTCTCTCATTGTTTAAGATCCGTCTTCAATTACGCATTAATGTACGTCAGTTGAGTGTCAAAAAAAACATTACGCTATGATTTTGAAGCTCCGCCCCCTTTCTAGAGTTGCCAGGTGTGGCATTATGAAACACTATATGTCCGAAGACTTAAAAAAACGTATCTTAACATTCCTTGCCGAGTGTACATATACATTAGAAAACCATTACGTCTACCGATCGTAGTATTTGATAACGGAGGTTTCTTCTAGTCTAAGCAAACCCCCATAAGCATATTATTATTATTATTATATTATTATTATTATTATTATTATTATTATTCGAAAGAAGCGAACGTTCTCATGAAACAAACCGAAATGCCATCATCAAGAGAGCATCTGTTTCATAATTTCACACATCATTTATCCCTGTAATATACAGTGCTTTTTCGCAGCATGGTGTCTTATCAGAAGATTCACCCCTATTACTATTAATAGAACAACAATTGTCTCCTTCGCTGTTGTGCACAACGATCACCGCCATATTCCTGCTAATCTTTAAACTGCAGGGGTGGGAAGGTGGTGCTTTTACTTAGGGTTCGTGCTCTCTCTCTCTCTCTCCCCACCCAATCCCCCGCAGGTTGGTTATATGCAACAAAATAACTAAATCATTATTCAACACCTCCTGCAGGAAGGCACATCCATCCTTCTGGCCATTGAATAACAGGACAAATTTGGAAGCGGATCCAAATCATGAGAGAGAGAGAGAGAGAGAGAGAGGACTTACGGTCCTTCACGTCACAACTTTTGGTCTTGACCCACTGCACCCCTTCCCCCCACCCCTCACCCCTGCCCCATAAACCCCTTGTATATTTATACACATTTTTGGGGGACCACAGTGTTTATGATAATCAAGATTTTCGGGTGGGTTGTGGGTGACCCAAAATGAAATGCAAAGGCGCACCCTGTCCTTCTTGGGGCAAGCAATATCATCCATAACGGATGGAAAGGCATAGAAAATAATGCGTAGTTTAAAATGAAAAATATGGCCCCATTTACCTATCTTGCGAATTGGCTTCTGTCCCTCAGACAGGCCGAGGAGGAGGTCCCCAGCAGGCAGTTTGGGGGAAGGGGGAAGGGGAAAGGGGGGGGGGGGTGGGAGGCTGGCAGAGGAGAAAAGACTCCAGAACAGCCCATTTAAAATCTATTCCTGGATTTGGGATGGTGCATGTTGGGGTGTTTTAGTATTGCCTACTACGCCGCCCCCCCCCCCCCCGCCCCTCCTCAAACAACTTTTTCCTTTGCACTCAGGCGCCCAAATCAAACAGATGGTAGAATTCTCCCCCGCCCCAAACTGGACAGTAGGTCCTGTGGCTGGAGATCATCCCCCCAAAAAAGCTCGACCTTTAGTACCACATTTTCTGCTGTTTTCCACCTATAGCTATATCCGGCCACAAAAACGCTTCCATTGGGTCTACATCCTCTGAACTCAATAGTCAATACAGACGTCATATTATTCTTGTCATTATCGATTCACTTCAAGGGAAACGTCCACCCACCAGTAACCGACTCTCACTGACGTATACAAAGTTGAACAGAAGCGAATGGTTGCTGCATCAGACTTGCTGGTCGGTTGAACTTACGTGTAGACTAAATTCTCTCTCTCTCTCTCTCTCTCTCTCTCTCTCTCTCTCTCTCTCTCTCTCTCTCTCTCTGTGGTAATGCTTTATAACGGCCCTCCAGAAAATATGGTGGATATGAGCTGGCTCAATTCATTGTGTAATAATAGTATTATCGGTAAGGAAACATTAAGGGTGGGAATCTCTTTGCATTCAAAGCAATTCTCGACCATAATGAAGGTGGCGCATAGCTCTATAGTTCTTCCTGGATACATTCTGAACGACGGCCTGAGGAGGCAGGGAAATAAATGCGCATCATAATTATGTTTCTCGAGTAATGGGCGACTCTGGTTGCTATCGTCATTTAAGGAGAAGTTTACTTTGAATAATTGAATTTTGTAGTGTGGAGAGAGAGAGAGAGAGAGAGAGATTCAACTAGTTTTGTTAAGTCGGATAATCACCAACTATTATATATACGCATTTACAAAACCTACTTCAACGGAATCATTTCGATGGGAGGATATTACGGTATCCTCTCATATCTAGTCTAGATAAACAGACTATCCATTTGTTTGTACCATCCCCCCCCCCTCTCTCTCTCTCTCTCTCTCTCTCTCTCTCTCTCTCTCTCTCTCTCTCTCTCTCCTTACAGTTTCTTATACGTAAATAAGCGCCATTGTCGAATGAAAGTTTTCATTGGTAAACGTATCCCAAAATTATTCGTAATTGCCCTGTTATAAAAGAACTTCGTAACTGAAGAAAAAGTCTAGGAAGGTAGTCAGGAAACTGTCAACTGTATCAAAACAGGCTAAAAGTAAGTATATCTTAGTTCAAGCAGACCACTGAGCTGATTAACAGCTCTCGTAGGGCTGGCCCGAAGGACAAGTATCTTTACCTGGCTAAGAACCAATTGGTTACCTAGCAACGGGACCTACACCTTTTTGTGGGAGCCGAACCACATTATATCGAGAAATGAGTTTCTAATCACCAGAAATAAATTCCTCTGATTCAACGCTGGCAGAGCTGGGAATCGAACTCGGATTACGGAATCGGTAGGCGAGTACGTAACCACTTCAGAGGCGCGAATAAACACCTCTGCGACTTTTTATATTAATATACAGCACACTCCGAATTCAGGTTGGGTCGATCTCTCATTTTAGACTGTGACTTCTACCTCGTCCTTTATATTTGTGACTCGGATTCACCATGCTAATCAATTTTTTTCATCTTATTAAAACATTAAAATGTAAAACCAGACACTATCATCCAGGAGAGAGAGAGAACAAACAGCGACATCGAATCCTCATCCATCTACTCTCTCTCTCTTTCTGTTCACGCTTGGAAGTTTTGTTAACACTGGTCGATATGATTGAACTAAGGTTCGGAATCTACTACATTAAGCGGGCTGAGAGAGAGAGAGGCTGGGGTTTTGAAATGGATGCAGAAGGGAACCTAACTTTTTAGTTAAACTGTCAGGTGATGCTTCTTCGTTTGCGAGTGACAGGAGAGAAGGAAGTCTCTCTCTCTCTCTCTCTCTCTCTCTCTCTCTCTCTCTGATATTTTGTAAAGGATGCTCTTTTTTTCCAAATTGGTATGGGCTCCATTTCATATGGAAATGAGATCCTTCAACGGCTCAAGTGCCGTTTCCTTGAAGGGTCTTGAGGACTCTTTGGAAGGATCAAGTTGAAACTCCTCAGGATGCCGTAGCGTTTTAATGCTAAGTATTCTTACCCGCTACTGTATCCAGTAACAATTTCCATTGACTTCTTATTTCAAAAGTCTCCCTCGTATTCGTTTTGTATTTCATGGCTATTCTTGGAAGGAATGCTTCCACACTGCAGTGAAAACATGTCACAAACATACATCTGCAAACTTATCACATACATGTCACAAACATGTTGGAATATGTCAGCGACCGTAAGCTAAGAACTAATCTTTCGGACAATATTGGATAATCGTATGAGAAAGCTCCTGTAAGGCTGAATAAGAGTTGAATACAAAGTCGTTTAATTGTATTTAACTTTGCAGTAAATGTATAAATGATGCAATAAGTTACCGACGTGGTTATGACATGTTTAATGTAGAGTAGGCGCAACTGGAGAATGTAGCGAAACTGGAGAAAATTGGTGGAGTATTTGATAGAACAGTGCAGCCCTGTTGATGCCTGTCTGTTGCTTTGAATTGTCTGCAGATACAGTTTTGAATGATAACCCCGATGAAGATCTCTCTCTTCAGTCCTCGATTTCCTCTCTTTTGGCATCTGTTTCCGAACTCATAATAATTATCACCCTTCCCTGGTCGGATTCGACCCCACACGGGAAGAGAGTTAGATTACAGGTAATCATGCCATCAGTAGCTTCCATTCGGCCTCAAGCTGCAACCCTTTCATTCCTTTGACTGTACCTCCGTTCATATTCTCTTATTCCCTCTTAATTTCCTTAAGATTCTCTCAACATTTGTTGCATAGTGAAGCTGTTATACTTTTAAGTAAACCTTTTTAACTCTCGGTTTCCCTTTCAGCGTTGAATGACCCATAGGTTCCAGCGCTTGGCCTTCGTAGGAATGTGACCAGTAGATTTCAGTACTCTGTGATTGTTTATTTTGCCTCTGTAGTTTACAATCACAGTTTGTTCTTGAGATTGGGCTTGAAAATGTTATATCAAAAGAGATTCTTTTTGAAGACAAAAAGTATTCACTGAAAAAAGGCATGATTATTACGCAATGAACATTCAGTATTGATTTTTTATTTACATTTCCTTTGATAAAAAGTAATCTCTTCTGGCTGTATTTCCTGTTATCTTCTGTTGCTTCTTTCAGTTTGGCACCGTCTTCTTTGGAAGCTTCGCTTTTCATTTCAATTCAGTGGCCACTGTAGGATGGTTCCATATGGGCATATAGGGTTCATTTCGGAATAATAATAATAATAATAATAATAAGGTATTATTATTATTATTATTATTATTATTATTATTATTATTATTATATTATTATTATTATTGTTGTTTTGTTAAAGATGATGGCAGCATCAGTGGAATTGATTTTATATATGGTCTTTTCAATTCTTCTTATTATTCTCTTCTCATCAGGGCTGATATTTGCTAATAGCTGGCCGATGTATATTATTATTATTATTATTATTATTATTATGAATTTGATAACTTATCAGGAACAGCTGAAATTATAGGCCTGCATGTATTTATAAACTTCAGTGCCAGGGAGAGTCTCGAGAAATTAGTCCCTTTTTAGTAGCTGTTAAAGATAATTATAAAACTAAGAGGGATTTTCAAGAGATACTTATCAGTTCCCAGTGACTTCTCTCTTACCTAACTTGTATTTTAACTGACCAGGTAAATGTGACTGACCAGTAAGCTTTGAATATAGCTAAACAACCCCCCCCCCCTCCTCCTCCTCCTCCTCCCCCCTCCTCCTCCTCCTCCTCCTCCTCCTCCTCCTCCTCCTCCTCCTCCTCCACACAAATGCTCTAAAGACGAATCCCCGAGGGAGGCGTCCTTTGCTCTCTTGTAAACGTACGAGATCTGCTCCAACTTCTTAAGAGGAGTTATTCAATCCAAAGTCTTCATGAAGAAAATTGATTCCCTCGTCTCTGTAAAGCTTATAAATTTCTCGCTCCCTCTACTTTTTTTTCTTTGTGACTCAAGTACAGTGTGTTTATCTATCGTTAATATAGATACAAACACTCGGGGGGGACATTTGCAGAATTAAAAATTTTCTTGACATCCATTCCATTCCTTTCTTCGGTCTTGTTTTATATACTGTATAATGTACCAGTTTCTTCGTCACAAAACTAATTTATCCGCGTTGTTAACCCTCCGGAAATTGCTGTAAGAAAACAAAAGACGTCCTTATATTGTACGACTACTGCAACTCAATTTTTGTATTTTCTTATTTTTTCTGAATATTTTTGGTATCTTTCTGGAGTCATTCAGTATTTTTGATAACATTTGTGCATGAAAGTAAGGGATTGTTTTTTAATGATGTCTTTAAAGCATCTTTTGAAATAGATTTAGAATCAGATGGTCACGCTTTAACAGAAACGCTTGTAGAGTTTGTGATAGTCACAAACGCCTCTTCTCGAATTCTTCTTCACACTTTTTGGATACGCTTGCCACTACAAAGCCCGAGATCCAAATGCAAGAATAGGAAGAAATCTTGGCGTCCGTAGCGGGATTCGAACCTCCATCCGTAATATCAGAACGAGAATGTGTTACCGACAGACCACAGTTAGTCTGATGGCCTTATCCTGCCCAGACCTGAGTCAACCGATGAAAGCGAAAGATGAAGAAGAAATAAATAAAGCTACGAAGGCTAATGATGTCCCGTTGGGTCAATAAAAAGAAGTGGGGGTGGGGGATATTTTGAAAGGGCAAAGAAACGGAAATCCTGATAAAACGTCAAGACAGAGCAAAACATGGACGAACAAAAGAAACAAAAGACGACCAGGAAGAAACATGTCCTTTTAGATATGCTCTCTACACAAGCTCAATGGTCTGGTATCTATACAACGATCCACCCTCTTGGCGTTTACCTTTGCGACGCTGGATTAGAAATGGCTGAAGACCAAAAGGAAGAAAGATTTGTTGCTGGAAAGAAGTATATGTTTGTGTGTGTTGGCAGAGAGAGAATAATGTTTTCCATTGGCTGTTGTCAGGCGGTGAAGTTTTTAAGGATTCCCGGGACAGGGGCATTTTGACCGGTTTCATGTCTTCATCTCCCTTTTGGAGAAGTGAGAAGGACGTCGCCTTTTAGTTTTATCTCCAGTGGAGTCTTCATTAGTTTTCGTCAGATGCTGTGACACAACTGGATGGAAAAGTGTTATGAAAAAATCAAGTCTTAAAACAGGAGAATATTTGGTTCTGTAACACGTATGGAAGGTGCAAATGAGTCCACAATTTATAAATGGTGAAAGGTTCTCAAAATATACTCAAAAAATATTTTGTTTTCTGTCAGTTGGAATCGCAATTTGTCTTTTCGTTTTATTTAGTTTTTTGTTGAAACCTCTTGATGCGATTACTATCTCGTGAGCTCCAGGGAAAGACTGTCTAAGCTCCGTTGTTCTCCGTAGAAGACGATTAGTGCTTTCAGTGTACCTAAAGCGGCACACTGTAGGCATTACTTGAGGATCTTTACAGCGTCGCAACCTTAGGCCCCTAGGTGCTACCTCTTTCATTCCTTTTGTTGTACCTCCGTTCCTATTCTCTTCCTTCCATATTTCCTCCTTTCTCCTAGCAGTTTTTTCCTTTCAACATTATTTTCAGCGCTGAATGACCTTGTAGGTGCCAACGCTTGGCCTTTGACCGAAATGTTATATTCGAATTCATAGTTCCGTTGTTGGGATGTTTTTATAGAATCGTTTAACTGTGAACATTTCTCCAGAGGGAAAGCACTCCTTGGTTGGTCTTGTGGGGAGGAGCATTCTGCTGATTCAATTGAAGAGGCTGTTTTTTGCAACGAGATAAATCAATCTATTTGTTTCCTTTCCTTGAATAGTTTATTTTCGACATTGCAGCTTTTACAAAAGATAACTTGTTTATTTTAATGAAAATAAGGAGAAAAGCCGCTAGAAATGAAAGTATCCTCATTTGGAATCCCATTTTCTTTCAGAACTTGAGTATAGGTCAATATTTGATTGAGTCCATAGCGCAAGAAATTCCAGGCATTTTTCTCTCTCGTGACCAGACCCACAAGAGCTGTAGAACTTCTTTATTTCAGTTTTGTATCGATTCTGAATAGAACGAATATCCAAAGCTTCCTCTTCTGTTTGCGTGACTGACACTGTCATTAGTTTCGATGTTTGCGTTTTATTTTACGTGCGAGCGCTGGTTTTTCATTCGAATTCTGTCATTTACGTAAACTGGATACACAGACCTAACCTATTTTAGTATCAATACACCTTGTTTCTTTAATGTTTTATCTTTCCATCTTGATCAAGTTCTGGGTGTGATTCAAACTCTTCTGAAAAGACGGCACACCAACCATCCCGAGAGAGAGAGAGAGAGAGAGAGAGAGAGAGAGAGAGAGAGAGAGAGAGAGAAGAGAGAGAGAGAGAGAGAGAGAGAGAGAGAGAGAGAGAGAGAGAGTGAGTGTTTTCTATCCCTTATGCTTGGCTGGTCCCCGAGTCTTAGAAGAATCGAAACAAACAACAAACAGGGACTGTTTTCTCCTCGTTGTTTGTGTTCCACCTGCTCGATGTTTCTTAAGCTTTCCTTCTTTTTTTTTCCGGGAGATCGAAGCTAGATACCCTTCTGCTATGCTCTCTCTCCCTCTCTCTCTCTCTCTCTCTCGATTTCTACAAGTTGTCTTTACTTTTGCCATCACATCTCTACTCCGTGTTGTATCATTGTTGATAAACAGAAGACATTTGAAAGGTACGTCCACGCCTCAATAAAACATGGCATATACACGTTTCCAACTTATCACATACATATCACAGCCACATTGAATACAAGTCGACGACCGTACGTAGAGCACGAAATTTCGGTTAATGATGGAATATCGAAAGAAGAACTGGTTCGAACTTCCAGTCAGTTGTTGACTTGTGTTCAGCCTGTTTGCGAAGTGTAGGCAATGAGACACTGACGTGTTTATGACATGTTTTACTGTGGTGTGGACGCTCCCTAAGACTGCAGCAGAGATGGAACACAGAAACTGTATTGGCTCAACAGAACATAACTTTCAAGTTGATAGGAAAACCATTTTGCAATAAAGCTGAGCTTGGGTGGTTAGACTTAGTTAACACTTGACCACACTTATGGGCCAATTATGGCAAATTTTTAACACACTTTCAGGCCACATTTTGACTACACAGTTACATATTTATGGACTACTTTTGGGAAACAATTTAGCACATTTGCATATGGACCACTTTGGGCAACACTTTTCCACACTTAATTAAGGATCACTTTGCGAAACACTTAACCCACTTATGGGCCACTTTTAGGCTACGTTTTACCACACTTAAGGGCCAATTTTGGACAACTCTTCACAAAACCTACAAGCCAATTTTAGGTAACACTATACCCCAATTCTGGGTCACTTTTGGCACACGAGCTCTTTCAGGCATAAGACCGCAATGAGGCTGTGTTATGCCCAAGACTCTCTTCTCATCGGGGCCTTTGTAAGGGCCTCTCAACTGAAGGTGTTCCTTCTTCCATATCAAGTATACCTGCTTTGCCAGCCATGCAAGTTTATCATCCTCACTTGACCAAGCAAGTTGTTGGCCTCAACAAGAGAAGTGAGTAATTATCATACTGGGACGTAAAGCAAATAAATAAAAAAATGAAACATAATGAAGCTCTGTTGGGCTAATGTGAAGAGCAAATTTGATGGGTCTGTATTTTGATTTCAATTTCCATTCCATTGTCGTTTTGCCTCATTGGACGAGTAATCCTTGATAATGGAGCATTCGCCGTTAATCGTTAAATCTCTCTCTCTGTCTATCTCGACAATATTTTAGTTAGCCCCGTCATTATTCGTAACTTCACCGATTGCGTGTTACATGACTCGTCTAGTATATATGCGTACTCAGAGAGAGAAAGAGATTTATGTGTACTGGGGTATATTGAGTCCCATGGTATGACGGACTGAGGCCAATTTCCATAGAACAAATATCTGGATGCAAATTAGACGCTGGACGTTCATGTACATAATTGGGTTCTCCAGTGTGCAATTTATTGTGCATTGTTTATATTTTCGTGATTGACTGTAGCTATGGATGAATAATTCCATCTTTTATTTCTCTAATGAAACAATTAATTGATAACAAGAACATCCATTTTAGAATGTCATGGATTTGTGGAGGTAGTTCTGATAGGCCTATATAAAAGGTTCTTTTGGGCATGTGGTTTTTCTACAGTAGGAGGCTCTTGTGTTTGAATGGAGGTGAAAATGAAATGTGTGGAACCTCGATCTGCATAAAGTGGGAACTCTTCTCTAAAAAAACAAATAGGCTCTTAGTATTCCAGGAGTGGGGAACTCAGTCTATTGGCAACTTCTGGGAAACAGAATGGAAAACGTAGTCTTTGGAATCAAATTAGGAAATAGGAATTATCTCTAGGAACATTGGGAACTCAGTCTATCGAGTTTGATTGGAGTTCAATATTCCTGAAACACATTAGGAAATCTGTGATAAGAATCAAGTGAAAATTAAACCTTGTGGGAAAACATGTGGGACTCAGTTTTGGAATCAAGTGGGAATTCAACCATCGGGGAATACATTAGAAAAGTCTTTGCAATCAAATGGAAAGTCACCTTCCTGGAATAAAATGGGAATCCAGTCTTTTGGAACAGTTAGGATTCAATCTTCTGGGAACAGAGTGGGAACCCATTCTTGCGATAGATAAATGGCAACCCAGTCTCGTAGCCAAGGTTTATGAACGTGTTCTCGTGGGGACAAACGGAAACTAAGCATAAATACGTTGGAAACTCAGTGTTTTGGAGTGTATGGGAACTCAGTCTCTTGGGAACAAAGCGGGAACGTTGTAGTTGTCTGAGGGTAAAATGTGTAGAAAATTTCGTTCAAAGAGAAGAGCCGACGTGAGTAGTGACGGAAAAACTGAAAGCAGTGTTATGATAAAACACTTGGAATGTTGAATAATAACCTGACCCTTATCAAGTGTACGAAGTGACTGTTTCATAGTAAGATAACAATGTATAGAGTGAAGGACAACATTGTATTATGAATAGAATATCATTATATAGTGAATGAAGCCATGTATACAGTGAAAAGGGTAACTAACACTTTACTAGTGAATAACGTAGGTGCATTTAACCACAAGGCCTCAAATCAGTGGCAGACAACGTCACTCGTCCGAAAAGGGGCGCGAAAGTCCTATTTTGCTGACTTGCCAGCCTTCACCCCCTACCATTCCCCCGTCCCGTTTCCCCTAGCTGTAGGCACCCCTCCTCCTCTCCCCTTACCTCCCCCCCCCCCACCCCATCCCTCAGGCAGTTGTCTATCATCACCTCCACTCATAAAATGCAAATGCACTGGAGGCCTTTCGAGCAATGGAATGAGTTCCAACAATGCCAGCGACACATGACACATGATCCCTGTGACGCTCTGTCTGTCTGTCTGTCTGACGATGGACCTGATTGTAGAATTTCGTCGAGGGAGATATTTACAGACGAATATTTGATCCTTAAGAAAAAAAAAAAGTCACGAGTCTCTCTCTCTCTCTCTCTCTCCCCGCAATTTCAGGCCGTGATTCAGTACAGTCGATTGAACAAACTTGTTTGTCCAGTGTCACGTTTTTTCCATCAATACCTAAAATGTGTTTATTTATTTATTTATTTTTCTTTTGCCTGTGTCTGTATGAGATCATTTACCTTTATTTCTTTTATAGGTTATGATTTGTAGCTATTTTACAATTATGTTTTCCAAAATACACACAATATATTTTTACTGTAGTTTACAAAAGTGAAATATTAGAATAGATTAGAAATGTCTACTTACTCAAGTACTATATTCCTGTTATGGTCAGACTTGCTCAAAGCTTAGATCTTGTCTTTTAATTTGCTGCCGAGTCAGATTTTCTGAAATGTCACTTGCTAATTATTTTTAAGAGTTTAGAAAAATCTCCACTTCCTAAACAAATCCTGGTAAAGCTCTGAGATAAGGCTGCATTAAATTCGTTTATATATTAATTTTAAGAAGAGTTTAGAACAATGTTGAAATTTATGGTTCTATAACTCCAGACGTCCCGTACGGAGAAATTCTCCTCCTCACATCGTAGGCTCAACTTAGACAAATGTTGACAGTTACGTAATACGGTTTGTAAAACATGTTCTTTAAGTGAGGAAATACTGAAGCCGTTTCTCTTCCCCTCCCTCTTTGTTCCTCCTCATCCTCCTCCTCCTCCTGTTTCTCTACTCATTATCAAAGAGGTAAGACTCCAAAATTAGCATGGCAAATGTCTTCTTCTCCTTCTTGTGTCACCTCATTTATATGAGAACCAGCCTCCCTTTCTTTTATTGAACAGTTGAAGTCTCCTATTTTCCGTGCATGAAGATGAAGGTAAATGTCCGCGTAGCAGGGTGGTGCCATCATTCCTTTTGTACTGTACCTCCGTTTATATTCTCTTATTGCATCTTGCTTTCCACCCTCTCCTAACAATCGTTTCATAGTGCAGTTGCGAGGCCTTCCCTCCTGTTACACCTTTCAAACATTTTCATT
>NC_087222.1:22647829-22692364 GCF_015104395.2 Macrobrachium nipponense
ATACTATTCACTTTGCAGGATTATTTTTTTATAAAGTGAATCAGTTTAAAGTCTGAATAAAAACAGAATATAACAAAACCAACAAACACATCCTGCTATGAGGGAGAGGTTTAAATGTGATAACCTCACCTCTTAATTCAAACTGCAAGTCTAAACTGTTTCTGTAGCTGGTGGTTAACCTCCAAAAGAAATGACTGTACTAACTTCTCCTTTGGATCTGTGGTGGCTGCTCATCAAACTGTGTAGTAACCCAGCTCTTTTATTGGGACAAAGGTTGCATCTCGCCTTAGATGTGCAGTTGTGGAGACGCGGGAATGAATGATGTAGTGACTGGGATTTCTTCTCCGCCCCTTCATCCTTCTCCTCCTTCGGGCGAGAGTGGATCCGGCCATCATGTGTTGGAACTGTCGACCCATGCAAGGAAGTTTTGCAATGGAGCAACCATTCTATTTATCTTTATAGAGTTTAGAAGCAACTGCCCCTTTCTCTAGCAAGGGGATGTCCCTGACAATAAGACAAACCCAACTGCATATTTTGCCTTACTGTCTCTAACTTTCAGATTCATCCCAACTTGATTAGGTGTGGTGTTATGTTTCTTTCTTCATTCGGAAAAGCCGAGAAGTCTGGTGGCTGATCACGCAGTCTCTGTATTACTCCAATCAATTCATCAGAGGAAGACTTATTCTTTTACCTGAAGACCTCTCGAAAACTGAGTTTATCTTGAAGGTTGGTTTCTGCATAATGAAGTGTGGGGAAAATATCTAAACTATTATCTTGACACTTGAGTGGAGGGGGAAGTTATCAATGGCTAGTCGAAGTACCTACTATTATCCCAAATAACTGAAGGTATGGTTGAAGGCATATTAACAGCAGACTCCACATGCAGTAATAAGTCACAAATAATTCTAGACCCCTGGAGACCTGATCCGAATGTCTAGATTAAACCAAGTTGTATCTCGTCAGAGATTTTAAGTTTTTGTGGTTATTACACTTATAACATTTAAAGCTACTTATAATCCCTTGCCATACAGGTGACAAAGGCAACCCTTGTCACTTTGTTTCAGAACTTCAGTAATGAATGAACATTGTAGGTGGTAAATATAATTACTAGTGGATATTGACATGCTAATTTACTGAATAACTAAATGTTGAGACTTTAGTTTTACTGTCCTAACTTTCATTTAACCACTAGTGTCACCGGTCTAGGTGGTCTTCGTGAACAAAGCTGTGTGGAAGGTCAAGCGTTGGAATCAGGTACCTATTACAAAGCCATAATTACTGCCTCTTGTTAAGTTGGATGGAACGGAGGGCCTAACCAAAGTAGGCAATTATTGTAGAGAAGTTTTTTCTGATGGGTTTTCAACATACTTTGAACAGTTCAAGATTAAAGTCCTTTAAGATGACTACATAATAACTGACATATGCATGGAGGTCTGTGGCAACAAAACTGTTACTTACTACCTGTCATTAAACTTGCATGATGGACACTGTACTGTTTCTCCCGTCGCCTGCTGGTTCCTGGACTTCCTGTGGTCTTCCCTCTTGCTGTGGCATACTTGACCTTCAACTAGTTTCGTTGATATTAACAGGAACATTAGAATTAAGACGTTTGGCCTGTGGCAGGACAGTTGAATGTGTCTAAATTTATGTATAAAGCTAAAATTGTTGTACACCTGAAACTCAATTGTGTATTGGGCAGGAATATCTTCTCTCTCTCTCTCGTTTTGATGATAGTTTCTGTATTTCAAAGTTAAAAACCCTTACTACATGAAGGAACTTACGCTACTATAATCTACATAAATTATTAAGGAACAATTCTACAGTAATTAAAAGCTGAAAATGGCCCGTTTTAAGGTTAACTGAATAAAGCGAAATAAGCGTAAACCTGCTATTTCAATTGACATATTTGAAGGCGTATTTTCTCCTTATTTCGAGCTGAAAATAAGTTTAATAAACAAAGGAAAATGATGCTTCCAATAATTGGCGTTGATTAATATACAAATTAAAAGCTGAAGAAAAGAAGCCAGACGGAAGAAAGTTAGATAAAGAAGCGAAATGAGCATCATCAATCTCCCTCTATGTTTCCATTGGCGTTTTGAAGGCTGATTTCCCCAATTCTTCTGATGCCTCCCGATTTGCTCTAGTCTTCTTCACAACTGCTCTCTCTCTCTCTCTCTCTCTCTCTCCTCACACTTCATTCCTCCCACTTGATTGGTCTCCACTTCCACTTCCACATCAATCCAGTTTTGAATGAATTACTGTCGTTCTCGTCCCGTCGGAAATTCGTCTGCTGTCTCAGTTACTGAACAGTGTGATCAGGAAGCCTAGAAAACCATTTATTTTACAACAAATACCTTTCTATTCATTATGAAAGTAGTGTTTATATATATATATATATTATATATATATATGTATATGTATATATATATATATAGATATATATATATATATATATATATAATATATATATAATATATATATATATATATATATATATATACTCGTTGTCCACTGGGAATGTTTTAAAACTTGTTTTTAAGCTTAAGTCTATAAAATACTGTATAATTTTTATTTTTAAAGATTCTGTATAATATATATATCTATATATTATATATACATATATATATATATAGTATATATATATATATATATATTATATAGAAATCCTTTAAAAATAAAAAAATATACAGTATTCCCATAGACTTAAGCATAAAAACAAGTTTTTTTTAACATTCCAGTGGACAGCAAGTCTAAATTATAAAAAGACAATGAGAGAATTTTTTTGAATATATAAAATATGTAATATTTCCATACAAATATGCTGCTATTTTAATTTAGTTTTATTTATTTATATCTATTTCATTGAAAGCCTATTATGTATCAAAAGGGTTCGAGTTATGTGATTTGTGAAAAACTGCCATTTAACATTTCATATATATTTTTTATTCAAGAATCCGTAATCACCTGATAGTAAATGAGTCTTTCATGATTTCCATAATCTATCTTGTATATCAACGGAGAAATATTTTACGAATGAGACTTCTTTAAAATCATGGATATATTCTGTATAGTTACAAGATGCTGCTAGTTTGGTTTAAACATCATTATTTGAGGTCAGTCTTTTAAATAAATGGTGTAATAGTCCTGACACTTTGATATGCTTTGAGATGTGGGTTCATATATTTATATCGAGTACCACTTTATCTCCAATATGACGAATTCAGTGCTAAATATTTTAGTCCAGTTTCCCACTCAATGACGTCTTGGATAGAATAAGAAGACTCGACAAAATCTCCCAAGAATATTTGAACATTTTTAATTGTGAAATTTTCACAAATGCTACTGAATTCTATATGATTTAATTAAAGGTATTACTACATCCATTAAGGGTTAAGGAAAGATTTTTTATCATTTATAATATTCAAATAATTCCTAGGCATTGCACGCTTAGGCCTATTTAAAGGATGCATTTAATGAGTGAAAATTCACTTTACATATTGAGTGACATTATTATTGCTGTATTTTTGTTATTATTACTGTATTATGTATTTTTATTATACATTTTTTTATTACTATTACTGACTTGGTTACTCATCATGATTCTTGAAAATATTCAAGTAGTACATACTGGCTATACATATTATGAGGGATTTGTTAGTTAGCAGACTGTTACTTCTGAGAAATCTATAAAACATTCAAGAGATGAGGCTACTTAGACGTCATAATAAATTGTCGCTACAATCTATTCAGAATACTACAATAAGAGCTTATATATAGGAATAAGTAAACATGTTATCTTAACTGTGAGTAGTTCAAGGACAGGAAAAACTAAGCCAGATAACCATTTAAGAATGCTGGGTGACCCTATCCTGAAATGGTGTAACACCCATATAAGTTACCTATACAAAGATTCTCCAATTGTGTATTTCAACTTTTATGACAATGAAAAAGAAATCTAAGCTTCCCACTATGTACAATATCATCAATAATGTCACCTTCAGTAGAGCTTCAGAACCACTGTAAGGACAAGAAAAATCCTTCTGTATAAAAAAATGTAATAAAGAAATATATTGGTACTCAACCAATTGCAGGCAGAAGGAGAGTCATTAATAAGCAGCGACAAAGGCTCAAAGAAATGACTACAATTACCAATAAGTATTTGCCCTAACACTTCAATACTTGATACTCATCGTAGTTCATCCAAGCAAGAAGTGACTGACGCTAATGCTTCGGAGAATGTTATTATGTCTCGACATGAGTAAGATGAGGTGAAGTTCGAGACTGTGATGAACAATAAGCCGTCGGGGCCAGAGCACATCCAGGTGGCCGCAAAATACGCCGTCCAAAATATGGAGTCTCAGGAATATTTATAAATGCCTCGTAAGGGACCCTTGACTCAGAGTAATATTAGCAGAGCCATAAATATACGTCAGCCTTGTCGATGACTCGTTACGAATGAAGACCGACTCATACTGAAGACTGGCTCTCAAATGAAAACTCAAGACTGGCTTGAATCGACTGCCCTCAGGCTCTAACAGCAATCTATCCTCTGTTATTGGCAGGTCTTAACGCTCCCTCGGAAAGAACAATAATACAGAGATATGAGGAGTCAAATAATTGCCAACTATCATTAGGGCTGCAGGAAGCACAGTAGGCTGTACGAAGTATTTAAGTAATAATAAACAAACTTGAATAGTTACGGATCCTTTCTGCCACCTGACGAAAGTACACCAGAAATAACTGGAATTCTGTATACAAAGATGGTCTATCAGAATAATCTGCTTAATTCCAGATGAGATACTTTGTAGAACCTCACAGAAACTCACTCCAAGGAAAATCACTCTTTTGGAGGTCATTCTATGCCGCTGGTTAAATCTATTTTGTGAGGATTGCTGCAGGTGTAAGCCCAGGGAGCCCCACTTCCTTGTGGTGTCACAGAAGATAATGACATTTATAGAAATGCACCTGGAGAGGTGCAAGTTTTCCCATTATCAAGATTGAACATCACCTTTCCATCTTTGTTTAAATTTGTACATCAGATTTACCAACTACTTGGTCAGACTCGAAACTTAATTCTCAAAATATGGGAAAGCATTTTATCGCCAGCCTAATAAAATGTCAGATAGACATGGCTAAGAAATGTTTTAAATCCAACATCGCACATAATTCCAGATATTCGTCAGTCGTCAGTAGAAAGAGAGTTCCCAGGTAGCAGCTCTTTTTTACCCGAATCTGCAGTTTTTGCTCTCAGTGCTAGTCAGGCTGTTGACACAAAAATTGCATCATTTACTAGTATGAGGTTTTATACAAACTAGTACTCTGTTTGCTACGGTTTTTTTTTATCCAAGTTACAACTAAAAGGTGGAATAGTCTGCTGAACCCAGTTGTGGAATCTTCTGATCTCCAAATCTTTAAGAGGAGCAAATTCTGAATCCTTCTCTTTCTCTCTCTCTTTGCAGACTGATTTCCCTTTGGAGCCTTCTTCGGTTTATTATAGTCTGTCGATTCTGTCCGTGACGAATATTCCTTCGGCTGAAGATTTAAAGAAAGAAAAAGATATGGTTCTCTTGACCCCAATGGCTAATTGACTTATGCTTTGTGTTATCCAGCAAAGTTGTGATACCTTGAGCCCCTCAAAGATAGTTTTATCTCCGTTCTCACTTCCTTCCTTCAATCCACCTTGAGACTCCTCTCCTTCATATTTTATTTTCTGAATCTCTTCTTTTATCTTGCTGTCCAACCACTCCAACTCCCTTTTCATATCCTTCAGCGCTGAATTGGCTGAAGGTATGTACTCCAGCGCTTGTCTTTTTGGCCTAAATTCCAGGAATTTCATTAAAAAGGTTTGTTCCAAATTTCTTGTACTGGCATTATTTCTGACTAGGAAGACCGTTCTATTTAACCTCACATAAACAACTCTGTGGAGTGTGAAAGGGTTTCAAGCTTGGGTCTTCAAATTCATCATGTAGTACCTCAGGGGAACCCATCTGTTACATTCTATCATCCACAGTTTGCTTCGAAGGACTTGTCTAAGCTATATTCTGTGATTAGACCAAGTTGTCTTCTTCCTACAGAGGTACTCTGGAGTATTAACCGAGATCAAAATATGTCAGTGTCGCTTTGTACAACTATTATAAGTTCCCAGTTCATGATTTTCACATTTTTTTTCAGAATTAAACTTATTCTCGCCTCTCTCAAAATAATGATGTGTCTCCTCCCGTCTAAAATGACGCCAGATAAAGAACCCTACAAGTAACAACAGATAATTAAGGCCGGTGAGCAACACTGCGATATTGTGATTGTCACTCCAACTTGTCCGAAGTACAATTCCCCATTTGTGAACCACCTGACTTAAAGCCAGAGACAATCGACATTCTGCGACAAACTAAAGCAGTGGTAAGACAAAGCAAACGTCATTCATGAATTATCCGAGGAACCATCGTTAACATATAACAGCATTGTTTGGGAAGCAACCAGCGACCCTATTAGTATATCAGTCCTCTGACCTGTGAGTTGTTCGTAAATATAGGCCTAATGCTCTTTACAATCATGATTGGTTACCTACGTTCAGTTTGGAGCAAGTGATTCTTTTTCTAATGATGAGAATAGCCCTAAAAATGAATTCCTGTGTTTTTGCTAATGCGCCCACTCTGTCAGTAATTAGATCTCTCTCTCTCTCTCTCTCTCGGCAAATTTTAGTTCTTCATATTCAAGGCCATTTACATATATTTCAATTTTTGCCTGACAAGTAATAACCAGTACTTTAAGAATAATTCAAATGCCTGGTCAGGTATGCATAAACAATGACAGAACCTATAGACCTTACAAGCAGTCACTAAAGGGTATAAAATTTCCGCTGAAAACCACTCATATATATATATATATATATATATATATATAGATATATAGATATATATATATATATATATATATATATATATATATATGATAGAAGAACCAGTTGTTTAACCCACCAACAACGTGAAATGAATCCAGTTCCCAAAAGAGCAGCAATTCTAGGAAAAAGAGAGAGTAAACCTTTATCATAGGGAATCAGAACTTCAATCAGTTTAGCTATGCTCTCTGTGTAATAAAGGGGTTGAAGAGAGAGAAATCCATTTGATGGGTTCTGACGGCGAGCAGATGGTATCAGTGTGATTTACACTTCATAACGGTGCTTTGAGAGCAATGAAAACCACTCGATTTCTCTCTTCAAAACATAGGAATGGCGTCGTGTAGCGTAACATCGGAAATGTTTAAAATGCCAGTTCATTGATACCCAGATGCAACTGATTAGTTATTCTGTTATGATTACCAGTTCCTGATTTCGAACGAGACTGACAGAATCTAAGAAATAGTAAGCGAGGCGCCGTTTCCTATACTAAATCCAGCGTGTTTATCAACACTTGTCACCCTTTATTTTTAGTACCTAACATAATTAAATTAAATTAAATTGTGTACAACATTTACCGTTCACGTAACAACCTACACGAAATGAATGAAGACAGACACTACAAAGCATGAACACTTTCTCGAGATATTTCCTTCGATCAAACCTCAGTGTCAATTTCGACTTGATGATAGGTTACAGAAATCAGTAGCATGAACAGGACCGATATTTCAATCGGCGTTTCACAACATAATAAAGACAGCAAAAAAAAGTCATTTATCATTAGTCAAAAAACATAGAACTCCGGAAAACAAAATTCGAGTTTCAAGTCGTCAGACTGACTGACTGACGTCTCCTTGTAAAGAATATGACTATTGAAAATAACCTCTCAAAATATATACTATTGCATTTATACGTCCTTTGTATACTATGTATATATACTTATCAGGTTACGCCCTTTTACCCAAAATGTGTGTATCCTTAACTGTGATTTCCAACAATTATATGCTTGTTTGGACTAAAATAACAACTGCGTTTAATGAACTAGACTATTCCATCATACGAGCGAGTGCTGTTGGTATACCTTCTCTATCCTTAGTAGTAATGGCAGCTATAAATGAATTAAAAAAAATACTGTCCAGATTCCATCTATATTTTGTACTGAATGTTTCTTCTGCATCTGCAAGTCACCAGTTTATGCATTCAGTGTTTTCTGAGACACTTTAACACTCCTCCCCCCCTCCCCCCCATTAAAAAGGGTATTGTTCCTTCAGCACAAAATGAATTAACAAATTAATTATTACCAGTTATTTCACAGAGCCCAATGGAGCTTAGGCTCATTGTATCCTAATGCATCTGCTACGTCTATTAAAACGCTGGCGACTCTATCAATAATAATTCTTTGTCAGTGTGTTGAGGTAGTGTACATTAGACCAACATCATGGAGTACCCTTATGATTTTTCGAGTGTGTACATACGCGACTATGTGACAATAAATGGGTGTGTCCTTTATCTTCCATCCTACCGCCCTCGGTGGTATCATGACAGGTAAGGACGCCGACAGGTAACACAGGTCAAGCTCACCACACCACTCTACAGTGCCAGACTCTCACTGTAAATATGTCCTTTATAGTAACCGTTCCTCATCAGTCAACGAACCAAGATGAGCAGAAAATCAGCATCCTATAATTGAATGCTTAATGGCTCCTAAAATGTATTAACTAGGCTGCATTGACGAACTCTCCGAGATATAACATACTTATATTTTGCAGGAATTCAATAAGTTTGGTCTAGTAAACGATAACCTCATCATTCCTCTAACTGTGAGCTTTTGTATATATGGGTCTCAAGTTTTCACTATCATGAATTTATACTTGAAAGTTTTGAAGTCTTTGTAAGAATTGGACATAGTTTGTTTAGGTTCGGCTTCCAGAATCGAGCCTAAACAAGACTGGAATGTCTAAGGTAACTTTGCAAGAACGATTACTGGAAGCTATGTTACCCTACGTCCTTGAAACTAACGCAAAACGTCTATTGAATGACAATTTCAAAAAGACCTTATTATAAGCTGTCTGCATCTGTTAAAATCACAGCTGGTTTCTGTTGCGAAATGCAGTAGTACGAATAATGAATCCATTTTTGTCAGACAAGTAATAAAAACGTACAACAAATTCATTTCCTTATAAGAGCACCTTGCCTATGCTACAATGTACTACAAGGAAACTATGAATATTGATTTGCATATATTTCATCAATATGAGCAAGACCCACTCCTTTTTAACTGCCCACAGCAAATTTCAACAACATTGTTCTTGATAAATGCTTTACTCCAATAACAATCGCAAAATATACCCCAAGTTCTTGATAAATGCTTTACTGAAATAACAATAGTAAAATATACCTCTGTCCATCACCTAAAACTATACATGAAATCTTCAATGGCGCCAAACATAAGAAAATTCTTCCTAAATAAATAACATCACAGTTGCCACAGGAGGAACTTCAGATCACAGCAAAGATCCAAGATGGATGAGGGACACTTAATTCACTTAACCACCGACTGCGAAAGCATAAAAAAGGCAAAAGTTTGATGAATGATTCCAACAAATACCTCTCATTACCTGGTCAGCCTCAATTGGTTTAACATAATTATGTTTAAGTCAAGGAATCCTCCCTGTAAGGAATTGCTGTTAAGAAGATGAAATTCTTGCAAATATTGAAAATTACAAAGGCAAAGACCAGGCTGCAGTTTTTTTAAAGTTAAATCACAAAACTGCAACACAATTTTCATTGCAAAGTAACGAACTCGGCACATAATACCAAGTCAATCTTTTAGTATTTTTTTTCACCCACGTTGGCGGAGGCAGCACCCAACCTGCAGGACAACCTGCATTGCAAGTTGATGTCTTGTATTGCAAGTTGATGTCTTGTATTGCAAGTTGATGTCTTGTATTGCAAGTTGATGTCTTGTATTGCAAGTTGATGTCTTGTATTTGCAATTGTTGATGTCTTGTATTGCAAGTTGATGTCTTGTATTGCAAATTGATGTCTTGTATTGCAAGTTGATGTCTTGTATTGCAAATTGATGTCTTGTATTGCAAGTTTGATGTCTTGTATTGCAAGTTGATGTCTTGTATTGCAAGTTGATGTCTTGTATTGCAAATTGATGTCTTGTATTGCAAGTTGATGTCTTGTATTGCAAGTTGATGTCTTGTATTGCAAGTTGATGTCTTGTATTGCAAGTTGATGTCTTGTATTGCAAATTGATGTCTTGTATTGCTAATTGATGTCTTGTATTGCTAATTGATGTCTTGTATTGCTAATTGATGTCTTATATTGCAATTGATGTCTTGTATTGCAAGTTACATCGTGTATTGCCAACTTGATGTGTATTGTCACTGATGTGTATCGTCACTTGATGTGTATTAGTCACTTGATGTGTATCGTCACTTGATGTGTATTGCACTTTGATGTGTATGGGTGTCACTGATGGTGTGTATTTGTCACTATGATGTGTATTGCCACTTGATGTGTATTGTCACTTGATGTGTATCGTCACTTGATGATGTTATTTGCACTTGATGTGTATGTCACTGATGTGTTATTGCACTTGATGTGTATTGCCAACTTAATGTCCAATAACCACATTTGACCTACCTAATCTAATGTGTTGACCAATTAGAACTATCACGCAAGAATACTTAGATATCCAGCAGTTATGAGACTGTTTTAAACCTTTTTAATCTCAACTAGTGAACATAGTGACCAATAAGAAATGAAAGCAGCACAGAACCAAATACCTTCGGTGCCCAGAGTCACATTACTATGTAAAATATGACATCAAATAATCATTTTTTTCAAAACCTTCAAGGTTTGGTGGCAGCCATTAACACTTGACAAGTCAGCTCGTCTCGAGCAACACAGACGACGAATAATAATACTAATAATAATAATAATACTAATAATAATAAGGAATAATAATAATAATAATAATAATAATAAGAACCACCACCTTTCAAGTCACTGGAAGTAACCATGGCGGTGAACTTTTGACGGAAACTAGACTTACGTTAATTAGCTTCAGATTTGTCTTTATACGTTAATTACCGTCAGATTTTTCATTATGTAACGACCAGTAAGATGTAACAATACACTACAATTACGCCTGCAGTTTTTTTATCTTGAAAAGTCATTGAGAGAGAGAGAGAGAGAGAGAGAGAGAGAGAGAGAGAGAGAGAGAGAGAGAGAGTCCTCCACTCAATAATCCTATCATAATCTTTAAAGTCGGAGAAATCCTGGGATTCTCTTCTTCGAAATCCCGAGCTACTGGAATGACAGGTGGGCGGGGAGGGGCAGAGGCTTCGAGCTGTCAAACTCGCCAACTCGCAAACGGCGATGAAAGACTGATTAGAAAGCTTTCTCTTCATTTCTGATAAAAGACACAAGAAACGCACTGATGCTAAAAAAACTTGTGCTTAACGTGCGCTTGCGCGTTTGAGTATAAAAGTTTCCACACCTATCACCTATTATGTAGCATCTATATGGATTCTATACCCACCGAGAAACTGGGAAACAAAAATAGATGCTATACACAAGCGTTATGGTGTACTTTTGGTAATCAAGCAATGCCCAATGATCACGGTTGTTCCCTTAAGCAGAATGCTGCAAGAGATGATTATTCAGCAGGTAGTTAGTCTAGTCACCTTACAGACTGATAGATAAATTAAGTTATGAATTCAGTGAGTACTTGGCCGTTGATTACCGATGTTTGGCTAAATTGAGACGCGCGAAATAAATCCTGATTTTCGTGGATTTTTATAAACAAATAATGACACTTGAGGGTAATTTCATCTCAAGCCTTGCTATCAGATTTCCATCACTTGAATATTAAATTCAATCTTAGATAATTACTTTAAAACTGCACGTATCATATTTTTCAATTCAGGTATTCATAGCACCACGATCGCTACACTTGGCCCTTTTCCCCACATTACCCAAGCCAGAAAACGTCTGTCTGACATCGTCTGTGTTGGTGCAAAGAGATCAGATTTACACAGCAGGCCTCTTTTCCCCTTTAGCACCTTAGTAAAATTAGGACGAAAGCTCTGCTATGGACCCCAAACCACAAATATTGTTAGAGATCCTCAGATTCTACAGAAATTTGCCGCAAGTCAGTTTTTCAAAAAGTATACTACAACGGCCTTCCAGCTTCTACAGCCTTGACGGCCTACAGAAAAATTTGCAGAAGGGCAGAATTCTCAATTTCGTGGTCATTCTAACCAACAACATCAAGAATATGACCCAAGAAACTCCATGATTCTTACCAATGCTTAGCTCTTGTTTAGGAAGGAAACCGTCCTCCGACCTATCACCTATACACTGAGCCTTCCAATGTCAGGGAATGAATTGCTTTGGCCAATCAGAGGCCTCCACCATACACAACGTTTCTATCGTCCTCTCCATTGCTTAAAGCTAACAGTTTTCGACAAAGCGATTGTAAACAATCTCCCATGGCTGTGGAATGACACCCAATTTCACAAAAGTATTCTATGGGACCAGTTTCTCCTTTGATGTCTGACATATATATAAAACCGTTATGAACGGTAAGCAAATAATAACTAAATAAAAGGGGCCTGTTAATAAAGGATATTGTGAAAGGGAGATTAGAACAAGTAAAGAGATAGATATACCAAAATGTACATAAATGTAAGATAAATGTAAATCTGCTTCTAATATGTTTTATATGCCCATGCTCATTTCCACACACACACACACAAACAACACAAAACAAACACCAAACACACATAATATAGATATATATATATATATATATATATATATATAGATATATAATATCACACACACACACACACCACACACACACAACACACACACCACACACACATCACCCGTTTATTAGAGTTAAAGTGGCCATCATGGGACTATAACAAAACAAAAGTATTTGACAAGGAGACTTGATTTTGTTGGGCGAATTTTACTCAAGAGTTTAATATTAAAATGCATTTTATGCCCTCCACCAGTAGTCTTAGAAACTGCAGAGGAATATAGACTTCAAATTCTGAAGGTATCACCTTCATTGGCAATGGGAGGACAGAAGTAGGTTCGTTTTGTTTATGTCATTAGACGTTTAGTATCTATGCATCCACACACACTTAATAATAGACATTACACTCAAACAATTAGCTACAGTGAATAGATAAGAGATTTATCATATATCATTGGTATGACGCTTAAATATCCAGTAAACACTTGAAATATTTGTGCACTCAAACCTTTACTAACTCTTCCTCTATCTCTCGTCTCCGTTGACCAAAGAGGCAAAAGAACGGAAGGAGAAAGGACCCTGGAACTCGGCCTACCAACCGAGACGCGTCTGCGACAATTAGGGAAGGGTTTTCCTTAATTTCACTATTTTCAACTCTAAATACAATACGCCCAAGTAGTAAAATGGAAGTAGTAGTAGTAGTCTTATGTCTCCACTATTTCGCCTCTTTCCTTATAAACGCCCCTTTCTGCTTTTAAATTCCTATGGAATAATTGTTCCTCAATCCTGTAGGGAAAATTACTGGCTATAACTGAGAGAGAGAGACGGAGAGAGAGAGAGAGAGAGAGAGGAGGAGAGAGAGAGAGAGAGAGAGAGACGAGAGAGAGAGAGTAATATCCTGATATACCATTTCTCTGAAGACCAATTTTTTACCTGAACAAAAAACGTAAAAATATAGTTTGATGGTAAAACTCTAGTAATTCGTCTGCGTAGCGCGTAAATCACATAAAATCACTTTCAAGATAATCTAATTATACCATTACCTGACGAAAAAGCATTAATAGTATGAGCAAGAAGGTTTTCTGCTGCTAATCGTACTAAGTAAAGGGCATTGCGAGCAGGAATACTAAATATATGAAGCATATCTTTATCCTGTAATTTAACACGATTGTACCCAAAGGACATCTTTGGATGAAGTGTGGTCGTCTAAAGACAAAACTGTCATATATCGTTTTAGCAAGACCGCAATAAAATTCCTCTATCAATATATTGATAAACTTGATAAAGGAAGTTATATATTCTCTAAACATAACCGTGATAAGGGACGTTTTGAAGAATGTCAAAAATGTTTGAAGAAAGCGACGAAGTTCTTCGTTCTGCTGACAATCAATGGCTGCTCCTTATCCCGAGAGGAAGCAGGCTTGCCAACCCTATTAAGGGCTCAACACTCAATCAAGGCAAATGACGAAACTAGTAATCCGAAATGAATGAATTAAGGAAGTTAATGATTCCCACAAGGAATATTTAATATTTCGATCCAAAAGCGCGCAAGTGACATAGAAGAGGCTGAAAATTCTCTCGCGTAAACAGGTCCTAAAATTGTGATTCATGACGCCTCAAGGACTATAAGGATCAAACATCATAATCCTTAAATGTTGTTTTAATCGAAATATTGCTATTGGAAATATATTCAATAAATTAAATGTTCTGGTCTCAAAATTTGTCGCGAGTTGCTCAAATCGTGTGAATCGAAAATCGAGGTTGAATAAATCGATATGTTTTCCCGAATACCAACTTAAAATTCCAGGATACGATGGAAAATGAAGAAGCAGCCCTGGGAAAGTATGGGAATAATTAAAATGGATTATATATGATTCATAAACATGTAATTTCCTTAATTTGTATAAGAATTACACCCAAATTTCCTCCTGTAGAAAAAGATAAAAATACTTTGCACTGCGTAAATCGTGGCCCTTATCAGTTTGCTGTCATTTTAAACATTCGACATATTTATTACTGTTTTCTTAATATATGATTACTATAGAGGATATCGGACTTCATGGACAGTCCTAGGAGATTATTTAATCTTTATAACCTTGTGGAAAGTTACAGAAACTCGAAGGCTATCAGGTTTTGTTAAAAATCGCATATTACAGACCACTATCTCCAGATGGAATACATAGTTATGGAAATTTATGCTCTAACGAAAATGCATCATCGAAGTGAGGGCATAGAGCGTAGTACCAATGATTATTCTGAATATTTTAGTAAGGAGAAAAGTTAAGAGGAATGGGCACTTGAAAAAAAATTAAAGTACGAACCGAAAGAAAAATATAATTTATGTGGGCTATGCCGAGGGTAAAGCTACGAATGATAATACAGATTCTTCTCTCATATGTACTTACAGTTTTGCATAATGTGGACTATAATAATATAAAGGAATAGTCGAAATGCTGTGGTAATTCTAGTTTTTCGCCGGCTAACAACCCGGGCAGTTATGTATTACCAAAACCCAATTCGTGAATTGTCTCGTACAATTAATGCCATTTGGCTTCAAATACTACTGTGTTAGGCACCAATAGGAATAAATAATGTCTAATAAAGTATTGATTTTTTAGAATGCAGTCATTGCAATCACTCTATGCGGCCAATTTTTATTGTTGCCTCGCGATCTAAGGCAAAGCAGATTTCTATGTTTGAGCACCGTTTGCATCGGGTACAGCCACTAGATGGCGTCTGCCAGTCCACGATTCTGAAAAATGAAAATCCGGTCCAATCCAGTTTCGAGTGACGATTTCCCCACACGTCACAGTCACCTGAGGCACGGCATTTTTAATTGGAATTGCTGGTTTACAACTATCAGGTCCCTCTCGTGTGAGGTTCACCCTTTTTTATTTAAAAAAAAAATTAATAATACAAATAAAATGAGCTATCAGCCGTTTTATGGAATAATTTGCATTGGTGAAAAGCTACCTGAGATATATTGCTCATAATTTAAAGTTGCAAGTCAGTAATTGGGTTTGGGGGCTGTTATTATTTTTTACCAGAAATCTGAATTGTTTAAGGAATTTCAGCTTTATGTTTGGTGGGCAGAGGATAGGATATTGCCTACCAAATATACCAACTTTTTTTGTTGTTGTTTTGCTTGAGTGATGTCAACATGGTGATTATTACTACCAGTACTAATATACTTATAATAATAAAACAATAAGAATGTGAAGGAAACCCACGATGAGATGATACGTCTGGAGTTGCAAGATTGGTTGACCATTTTGTTAAGATTACCTTTGGAATGGGTTTGTGATGCGTCCTTTTCAAAGATCATTTCAGAGCAAAGGAAGCATGAGGAGAGCAAGCGTTTAAAAAAAATAAAATTGGATATTTGGTTTATTAGGCAAATATACTTTCAAGAACAACAAAATATTATTTGATCGCATGATTTTTCCAATAAAGGGATCGTCAGGTTACAACATGATCGTGCATAATACGGAAAGAAGCCCCTGAGACGCTTCAGATGCTCTGATGGTTATTTTTGTGACATCTTAAAACGCGTCCTAATCATTATGAGTCTGTGCTTTTGAGGTCGATCAAGTAGCAGCCGGCCTGAGTGCCCCTTTGTCAGGATATTTCCGACAAAGAAAAAAGAATCCCTGTGTGGGCCAGATACGGTCGCCGGAAAGTCTGGCACTTGGCTGGTAAGTGACCAGCTCATTGTGCTTTGTGTCTTATTTAGAGCTCTTTTTAGTTATTTCATTTCGACATATTAGTAGAGGTGGGTTGTCTGACTCTTAATATATCAGTCCAAGATTAAATCACACAAATATAGGGTAGGAAATAATGTAGTTTAGAGGAATCCTTCGCTTGACTTTGTTTCTTTATATTCAAAGGTAAGCTAAATGTAGAAATGTCTTCAATTAAAAACGAAAGTGTGTGAATTCAGCGATTATTGAAGATATCAGGTTTGCGCGTAATGCTCAATTTAGGATTATGGTCAACAACGACGTCACGTATAGAAAGAACCATTCTTCCCGGAGTGGTGCGAGGGAATGGTCCAGCCGTTATCATCGCAATTCTCATCTACCACATCTGAAAACGTCCGTTATTTTCTTAAATGGCCTTATTTCTCACTCTAGTCTTGCAATGTCGAGAGAAAAGAGGTACAACAAGTATAAAACAGAAAGTTTAACGATTTATTTAAATTGGTTTCCATAATGTCTGTTTCATCTCAGCCCCGCTTTCCCCCACAACTGACATATATGATTTATATTCCATTGCATGGAAAAGGACCATTTTTTTTTTTACCATTTCACCATTGCAGGCACCATTCTGAGTTGCCCTGAGTTTACCCATTCATCTTCAACTCTGCTTGGATGCAACGGCACGAACAATGGACCCAATTTGCAGATTCCGTGTCCTTCTGTTGTGCGTCTTCCAGTTTGGGTGGGCGTCCGTCAGATCTCTCATCTGGCCTCATACATGAATCTCGACGGAGAAGCGCCAGAGGACTGAGCTGAATTCAATTAGGTACAGTCCAAGAAGAGGAAATCATGTTTGACTTCACATACATGTCTCCTTTCTTCATTTTTTACTCGTACCATTGTGATCTGTACATTAGGATTATGTTAAATCTTCTTCTTGGATTCGCCTCTCGTTATATTCTGGTGCCCCTGGTTTTCCATTCTTTCTGGAAACTTTGGAATGAGCCTTGACCCTGTGGTCAGATTCAGTCCTGTACCATCAAATGGTTGGTAACGTTCTTTAAAGGACAGCGTAGCTTAGGCAGTAGGATTGTGGAACAGCGGAGTGGGGTGGCCAGAACAGGAAAAATATGGGGACCGGATCTGTAAACGTTCTTTAAGGGGTGAACTAACGGGCAACTGGGGCCTTTCCCTTTTTTCCGTTTTACTTAGCAAACAAGACTGCTATGTCTGCAGTGTTGGCATAAATTCATTATTGTCAAAATAAGTTTATGTCAAACTTTAAGAAAAAATCTTATCCTGTTGCACATTAGAATTTTCTTACGGAACATTCGTAAATTCAGAGCGTTTTTGTCAGAGCCACCATGAGTGCATATGCAAGGATTTTCTATGCAATGCCTTTTTCAACATGATGAATAAGAAGCTTACAGGATTTAATTTCAGTACCAGGATTCCAAAGAACTGGAAGGGACGAAGTGGAAAAGATAGAATCACAGATGCCGATTGATACATACACCGTTTGTTGAAGGACACGATCGTTATTACTACATAAATATTGTTAAGCTAAAGGCAAAATGTGAATTAGCCACTGCACTCTTTGAATTAGAGCAGCAGTATCATGATATTGCTGTCAATAGTTTACGAAGTGTCCACAGTTTAACAACTATATATGCCATGAAAATATTTCCTTATTATCCGGTGTCTGTATCTTTTTGCATCTTTTTATTCTGTCCCTGTCCACTTTGGGCTCCCTGGGGAGTATGGTCAGCTCCTATGATTAGTTTCTCCTCCTCTCTCGCTGTTCTAATGCGCTCAGATCTGTTAAATAATTCTTGGTGCTCTAGTAAAAAGTTGCTTAAGGTTCTTTGTAGTGGTCCTTCGGCCCCATAGCTGCAACCCCTGCCATTCATCTTACTTTACCTCCGTTCATATTCTCTTTAATTCAATCTTACTTTCCACCACTCTCTTAACAATCGTACATAGTGCCAACTGCGAGATTTTCCTCATGTTACCCCTTTAAGGCCTCCTTTACTCTCAATTCCTTTTGGCACTGAATGAACCTCATAGGTCCAGTACTTGGCCTTTAGCCATGAAATTTTAATTCCAAAAGCAATTCCAATTTTCCACTTAGGATTCCCAGTTCATTGGAAGGCCTGCTTGGAAAGGTAAAGGTCTTTCGTCTTTATCTGTACGACTGTTTGGCCAGTAATGATACTGGTTAAAGCATATCCAGTTATAAAAAATGAACAATGTGATTCTGCCAACAAACATTCAGGTTATCATTTCTCGTTTTCTTCAGATTCTACCAATCTCCTTTCACCTCACTCATACGGAAATAAGGGTCTCATAGGCTCGTACTTTTTTTAAAATCAGGCTTCGTTGTTAAACTGGAGGACTCAAGCTGAAAAACAATAAGCGAAACCAAGATAGCCACACATACGTTAGTAGAGATGAGAAAAAGACGTTTCTCAAACAATCTTTACAAGCGCTTGTTCATTTAGCGAGCAAGAAGCAAGTAGGCAATAGCGCGAGACTAAAGTAAACGACGGACTGATTTCATTGGAAGAAAAACTTCATGTTAATCAGCTCTCCTTTCGTTGCAGGTACGCCTTTACTGTGCTGTCGAACCTGATCGTCTTCGCAGGACCTCCTTGTGCTGGAAAACGGGTTCAGACAGAAACATGATGACCCAAGTCAAAGGGTTACGGTACGCCAAACTGCACCGCAAGGGACGACGGGGCTGGACTAGTCGCTGTTTGAAAACCCGTTCGAGAAACCCTGTTACTTGGATGACTATTGGGCCAGAAGATGTGGGAAGTTTCATGTGAGTCTGGTGCCTCTCAGGCTCATGTCTTCAGCAAGAGTTCAGTTGCTTTGCAAGTTATTGTTGTCATGTGGTTGTTTTGTCGGTGTCTGTTGTCTGTGTGTGAATGTCTCTTCTGAAAGTACATATTAATTGTCTTTACCACAGTTGCGTTTTATTTTTAGGTTTATAACATATAGTACACCACATACATATGTAAAATATATCTAAATTATATATATTTATAGAGCTATAATATTATATATATATATATAATATATATATATATACATACTATATATATATTTATATATATATATAATGTATATATATACATAATATATATATATATATATATATATATATATATATATACATATATAATATACATATATATAATAATATATATATATATATATATATATACATGTGTGTGTGTGTGTGTGTGTTGTGTAGTTGTGGTGAGTTTGTGTGTAGTGTGGTGTAAGGGTGACAACTCTAAGGTGTGAGTGCCGGAGGGGGCAATTGGAATGGATTTGGCAGTGAGGAGGAATTATGTAATTAGTTGCTATCTGTGTACCCCTACAGTGATATTTTTGGGAAAATTCAATTGATGCGTCCTATATGTATTTATTTTGATGGGAAAATCTTATAAATCTTTCCACCGTGACCTTAGGGCATTAGGATCGAGACAAACTCTGTAGGCATTTGTTTCTTTTGCAAGTCTATTAGGCAAAAGGGAATTTTAATGAGTCAATATTGTCACTTAACACTGTATATCTTCGCAAAACACACTTCCACACTCTCTGTCTCTTCTTCTCCACCCTTTTCTTCCTCTTTATGTCTCTGCTTTCCACTCTTTCTCACCTGTCTTCTTTCTCCCGTCCAGCCTTTTTATTGGCTGACATCTTCTGGCACCGCCTTGGATTTTGGATTTGATGCGCGTGGGGCATCTTCTGAAAGAATCTTGTAGCAGAGTGGCTACCGATTTATACAAAACCAGCCTTCCTGTCATACCTCCGTAGTAATTGGTAGACTCCATTGGAAATGCCTCTTGTTCATACCCTGGCTTTTTGAGGGTGCGTCCTCTTGGGTATCTTAGTAGGGTATTGTTGGGACCTATTTGGACATCTTTACAATTGGCACTGCTGATTGATTGGTAAAACCCTAGGCCTACCCTTGGAAGGCGGGGCTTTCGAGTTTAAACCACTTCCCCCTTTTAAAACAAGGGAGCATAGAATTCCTTTATAACATTTGGCCAGTGGGGCTGTTGGGATTATCCCTCGCTCTCTGACCGTACAAAAGGAGCGCCAATTAATCCTGAAAAGAGGGCTGGTGTAGGCGTAAATGAGGTGTGACCAAGTTTGCTGAGTCCAATTTCTTGAGGGTGGCCGGAACAGTTACACCTGTCACCTTGAGTGAGAAGGTGTCCCTGACACTTGCGGTGAGGATAACTTCCTTTTGTCCATTTGCTATTTGTGTTCGTGCCTTTTTTTAAGTTTTTAAAGTGAATGTCTTTTGAAATAATTGCCCTTAATTCAGTAATCCGCACTGTAAAATATATACATATATATATCTAGTATATATATAGATATAGATTATTATAGAGAGATATATATATATTTGTATTATGTGTGGTGTGTGTGTGTTTGTTTATGTGCACATTCGCCATGACTACAAACTGCGCATGGGCAGCAGGAGTGAATACATTCCTTTATGACATACATTTATTATTCTTCCTTACTGTTTTAAATTTGTGCATAGCAGTCAGTTGCTTACCATTTAATGCATTCCATCATCAATATTGTAATGCAGGTTATGTGTATTTTTTTATGTTTGGCGTTACGTATTATTATCATGGCCACATTTAGTTTTAGTTAAGCAAACACGAAAGAAAAAGAGAAGCAAAAAATTCATTTCAGAATTGGGGGCATGGTATATAAGTGTTCTACTGTGGCCTTTTCGTTTTCAGATTGTTATATATATTTCGACGCTGGCACAATGTGATCGATTTGAAAATATAACGGACAAAGAACTATACCCTATCGGTCCTCAAGGGCTGTTTGGGGGGGTCCCCCACGTTGCCAAACTGTACTTCTCTGGGTTTTAAAGGCTTCCCTTCCCTTTTCCCCTTTTAATCCGTGCGTCTGTCAAGGAGGCTTAAGCTCCTTGGCGTTGTTAATGTCCCTGGGAGCAGTATATTCTGGGTGTCCCCTATTGCCTCGACCTCCTTAGAAAATATTTCCATCTCCAGGTCTCCCTTTCTATATAGGCCTAATTAAATCTCTTTTTGGACTTTCTTTGTGATTATCCACAAGTACTGGAGTTCCGCACTTGTAATACTTGTTTTGTGTAATTTACGGAAATATATATGTGTGTATATATATATATATATATATGATAATAAATTATATATAATATATATCTACTATATAAAATATATAAAGATAATATGTAAAATTGGGGGGGTATGTATATAGAGAAGAGAGGAGAGAGCGAGAGCGATTGACAGAGAAACGCAGCAAATGTACTAGTAGGTTTACACAAATGAGATTATCGGAGTATTTAATTTATCTATCATAATATGGTCTCCGTTTCTTTCCAGTAAGTATTCATAACATTTCCACGTTGTTTGTAAGGCGACAGACTCCTTAATGAGTCAGTGGACAGTGAGTGTTTTGACGTGCTGCCCTTGTGGAGGCGGGGCGTTGACATCTTTATGCCTGAGGGTAAGCTTAACAACCTGAGATAAGAACTGGCAACGCTGGAATTTTTTGCAACGGGGTTTTAAGAAAAACTTGTTGTCTATTGTTGTAAAATGTAAGTAAAATTATGAGGGCTTTTAATCAATGCCAAAATTAATCAACAACCAATCATGTTTGTGTTGTATAACTTATGCTGCCTTCCTATACCTAAAAACGTTGAGTTGAATATGATGTGGCAGCGCCAGCAACGGAGGAGACCCCACCCAAATCACCTTGAAGGAGCCCGACAGGGTACTAGTGACCTGATCACACAAACACACACACACAACACGTGTGTACTTAACATTATATTTCCGTGTATCAGTTTCTTGGAAGACAGGAAGTTCTCTTGTGTGGATGTGGCAATTGAGTGACTGTGTAATGAAGCAGTTCAGTCAAAAGTACCAGTAGAGGAATTAGTGGTCCTTGGCACAGGATCCACATTTGAACGTAAAGGCCGGAAGCTGAACTTTGGAACTCCGAAAGACTCACGAAATTGTGAAATATTAAATATAATATTCTCCTTTTCAGAATGTGGCTCTGATCTGCATGGCTGTCGGTTCATCTTCTCACAATCTTCCATACGGAGTGAGGGAACAATCCTTCTCCAGGAGCCCAGATCCCCAATGGACGAGAGGGAATGCGGAGGAAGGGAGGAAGGGAACATCATGAACAAAGAAAGGGCCCAGTCCAACTTTGATAAAGAAGAAGAAGAAGAAGAAGAAGAAGAAGAAGAGAGAGAACCGAAGATACTATTGTTCTGGTGGAGAAGGTTTCCTGCCGTGTCGATGAGAATCCTCGATGGTTAAGGGAGGCGCCAGTCTACCAGATTGCTGTCTCGATCTAGCAAACTAGGCTCTACGTCAATCTGTACCAGGTAATACTTACTTATTATGATTCTTCGTGCTCGGCACGGGCTTCTTGCATGTGTTTCACACACTCGTGACTGACTGGTGAAAGCTCTTGATAACCTCCAAGGGGGGTTCCAAAAGTCTGTTGCTCATTGTGCGCAATATAATAATAATAATATAATAATAATAATTTCAGTACGGGTCAAATGCAGGAAAGCGCAGTAGATTACCTACAGAAACTCATCGTTTAGATACACCACACTGAAAAGTTATAATAATGAACACTGGACACCGCCAATCGTTGCTAATAAACGATAATAATTATTGTTAACCTCTCTCTCTCTCTCTCTATCTTCTCTCTCTCTCTCACAAACCACTTTCACACATTATATATATATATATATATAATATATATATAATATTATATATATATATAATATTAATATACATATATACTATTTCGACTATATATATATATACATATATATATAAATATATATATATAGATATTAATATATATATATTATATATATATATATATAATTCAAGTTTTTTTTATAGCTACCATTAACTTATAGACCCTCGAGTACTTCTATTCCAAAATAGTTGAAGAATTTTCCAAAACAAGTGTTTGCTTATACTTTTATGTCATCCAACGAGAAAAAAACTTATGTATGTACAAATCTCCAGAATCAAGACTACGACAGTCTCAATAGCATCAAAACACATATATTCCAAAGCGCTTCAAAAGAAATAATTGATAGGTTTGTGCAATCATTTCCTCAAAAACGTCATTTTAGGAGTCCCTTAACTGTCTCTTAAAAATTAAGAATTTATTGCATGATTCAGGGACAGATCAAGTATTTACATTCTTCCATATTTTCATCCGGAATCAGAATGCCATCTTGATAAAGGAATTAATTTATTATTTTCAGGTGTTTATTCAACTTTACGTCAGGAGCCGCTAAAAAAATGGACGAGAATTTCATCGCCACGGTTCGTTCGATATGTTCGTTGGCGGATTCCTCAGCTCCGGTCCAGCATGAGACACATTAATACACAGATTGGAAGAAAAGTAGTACCGCATTTCACCCTTCTGGCTATGACCTTTGTGATGTTGTTGTTATTTTTCATTCCAGTAGGCAAACTTGGCTGCTTTTTTTTCATATATTCAGAAACCGATCGGTGTATTAATCATTACCTTTCAAGTCTATGAAGAATCTTATCTTATGAGTCTTGTAGAAGAAGATTTTAAAGTTTCAAAGTCTCATTCCAATCCTTGAATCAGCAGGCAAGGGTCCAACTTAGCTAACAGGCAAATGCAACGGTTATGATGATATTATGAGAACACAGCGCTCTTCCACCACCATTCCCACTGACCTCATCTAACACCACAATTTGTTACAGTGTTGCTTTTGCAGGCGCTGCATCGTAGGTCTAGGACGGATGTCTCTGGTGTGGCTGGGGAGGAAGGGAGCAGCTACGGTCATGGGGCATAGTCGCCGTGGCAGCTCTTTTGGGGCATCGCTGGGTCGCTTTGCTCATCACATCACTGGCTTTCACAGCGGCTAATCGAGATATAGTGGAGGGAGCTGCGTTCGTCTACGATTTCAGAGTCTCAACGGACAAGGATCTCCAATGGCGTCATGTCATGTTGATTCAAGACTTCAAATCCTGATGAGTAAGTGCGTCTCGGATTTTAGATACTTTGGAATAAAGGTCGCTCGGATCGTGCCCGGGCCACTTCCAGCCTTTCTGGCTTGCTTCTCGAATGCCGACTCAGAAGAAAGCCCGTTTCGTTGAAAGCCATTGTGATCTCTCTGAACACGTTATATTTACGGTACATGGACAGTTAGTTGACCAAGGTAGATCGCAGCAAAGCAAAAATGAGTCACAGGGTCGAATTTCTATAAAAGAATTAAGGGAAACCAGAAAGCTATGTTAAGATTAACATCAACCAATTCATCTGATGTATAGGCCAGTTCCCATATGACGCTCCTGATTGGGTGTGATAAGGCCAATCACAGGGCTTGGAAAGTGAAACTCTCAGTCTCTCTCGAGAGGCTCACATAGGTAGGATGTATGTTCACCTCTCCGGAGGGATTACATCTTTCAAAAGTATCTCGAGAGAGACTGGAGAGTTCCAGCCCGTGTGACTGGCTTATCATCAGCCAGTAAGGAGCGTGTAAGCGAACTGAACTAGACATCAGATGGCACGGTTGATTGTGAATCTACTCAACCCTTCTGAGTAAGATAAAAACATAGTTATAAATTATATACACTATATAGAAATTAATATGTGAATATGTGTACAAATATATAATGGTATGTATTTTTATATGTACATATATATAGAGCGTGCATGAAGTATGTCATGATTCCGAAACTTGCATTCCAGACAAACAAATAGGTAAATGGGGACAAATTGTAAAATCTCAGGTCATTTCAGCCTCTTCTGGGAACGCATTCTTTGTAAACTGTTACACAAAACAACTTTGCGCTTCGCAATTCCATGTCTGAGGTTCACGTCTCGGTCTTTATCCATCTTTTTGCAATAATTTCATGGTCTAAAATCGCTCATATGTCCTCTGAACACATAATACCGTTCAACCAGACATACCCTATTTGAGTTTTCTTAAAGATACAAGTTCCGTATTCAGACATTGCACACACACACAAACACACACACACATATATATATATATATATAATATCTATTTTTTTTTTTAAAAAAAAACAAAAAATTAAAAAAATAATATATTATATATGTGTGTTGTGCTTGTGTGTGTGTGCAAAAGTCTGAATACGGGAACTTTATCTTTAGAAACTCAAATAGGTAGTCTGTTGATACGGTATTATGTAGTTCATGAGGACATATGTAGCGATTTAAACCATTGAAATTATTGTGCCCCAAAAGATGGATGAGAAGACCGATACCGTGAAACTCAGACATGGAAAAATTGCGAAGCGCCAAGTGGTTGGTCACAGTTTTACAAAGAAGGTTCACAGGAAGGAGGCTGAATGACCGAGATTTTACAACTTGTATTTACCTATTTGAGTTTTCTGGAGATGCAAGTTCGGATCCTGACATAATACATTCCACGGTTTATGTATACGTACTATACATGCTAAAAGACGTGAAGTCGAAAGGTCTCGCGGCTACTCCATCGTTAATTTCCCTCGTGGGCATACATCTTTATTTATGATTTATCCACGTTCTAACTTCGTGAATTCAGTTATACATACGTACATATAAAAATACACACAGTATATATTTGTACAACAATATTCACATATTCATGTATATAAAGTGTATATACTTCATACTATGTTCTATCTTACTCAGAAGTGGTATGAGTAGATTACATAACGTGATTCCGATGTCTAGTTCAGTTCCTTTCGACGCTCTGAACTGGCTGATGATAAGCCAGTCACACAGGGCTGGGAAAATCTCGTCTCTTCGAGATACTTTGAAAAGAGTATCCTTTCCGGAGAGGTGAAACCATACATCCTACCTATGTGACTCTTCGAGAGACTGAGAGTTTCCACTTTCCAGAACCTTGTGATTGGCTTTCAACACCCAATCAGGAGCGTCATAAGGGAATGGCTAGACATCACATGAACGGTGATGTTAATCTAACATAGCTTTCTGGTTCCTTAAGTCTTATAGAAAATTTCGTGCCCCGTGACTCATTTTGCTTTGCCTGCGATCTACCATGGTCAACTAACTGGCATGTACGGCAATCATAACGTGTGTCAAGAGAACACAATGGCCTTTCAACGAAACAGGCTTTATTCTGAGGTGGGAATGAGAAGTTGCGACCTAGGTTCCTCGTTGGTGAGGTGCGTCATATCTAGAAGGCGAAGCAAGCAAGAAGAGGCTGAAAAGTAATCTAACAAATCCGAGAACGCACTTACTCTCAGGATTGAAGTCTTGAATCAACATGACGATGACGCCATTGGCGATCTTTGTCCGTGAGGAACTCAATGAAGTCGTAGACGAACGCACGCCCCTCCACAATTATACCCTATGAGCTCCGCTGTGAAAGACAGCGATGTGATGAGCAAAGTGGACCCATCGATGCCCAAAACAGCAGCACGGCGAATATGCCCCCACTGACCGTAGCTGTTTCCTTCTCCCAGCCACACCCATAAGGACATCCTCTAGACCTACGATGCCCAGCCGGCTGCTGCAAAAGAACACTGTAACAAAAATTGGGCGTTGATGAGGTCAGTGGGAGAAATGGCGTTGGAAAGAGCGCAGTATTCTCAGAATTATAATCATAACCGTTGCATTTGTTGTTAGGCTAAGGTGGGACCCTATGCCTGCTGAGTACCCCAGGATTGACATAAGACTGAAACTTTAAAAATGCGTTTCTTCTACAATGAGCTCATAAGAAAGATTCTTATAGACTTGAAAAGGTAAGGAATTAATACACACTATCAGTTTCTGATATATATGAAAAAAGCAGCCAAGTTTCCTATTGAGAATGAAAAATACAACAAAACATCACAAGGTCATAGCCAGAAGGGTGAAATGCAGGTACTACCTTTCTTCCAATCGTGTATTGCTGGTCAGTTATATAGAAATTTTATTTCATTCTTACTCAAGAGAATTTGTAGTTACTGACCTACTCCAGGTTATATGCTTGTATATATATATTATATAATATATATATATATATATATATATATATATATATATATATATATATATATTAAGCTACAATGTCCTTTAACACCCATTTCACTCTACCTCTGCATTAATATATTTTCATGTATGTTAATAACCAAAGGGGAATTTTTTGTTTTTTTTATAATAATTTTGTTCTCACATGGAAAAATTTCTCTTCGGTTAACATATATGAAAATATATTAATGCCGAGGTAGAGCGAGTGTGCTATTGGACAGTTGCAGCTTAATGCACGTACATGAATCACGGTGATGTTATAATATATATATATATATATATATATATATATATATATATATATATATATATATATACATATATATAATGAAATGAGCCCATAAAAACGCCGAAATATGGAAATGCGAAACGTTACAGAAGAGGCAGTATTTATTTTCTATAACTTTTCTCATTCATTACCTACCTGAGAGAGAGACAGCAGTCTCTGAATTATAGTGCTTTCTTTCCATATTTTGGCGTTTTTGTGGTCTACTTTTATCAGATGGAATTCTGTTGTAAGAGAACATTTATATATGTATTATATATATATATATATATATATATATATATATATATATATATGTATATATATATATATATATATATATATATATATATATATATATATGTGTGTGTGTGTGTGTGTGTGTGTGTGTGTGTGTGTGTGCACGTGTGTGTGTGTGTGCATGATGTGTGTGTGTGTGTGTAAGTAAGAAAATTCCTTCGTCGTGAGCATAAAATTTAAATTAGAATGGGAAAACATTAACCAAATCCCCCTTTAGATGTCTTAATCATCAGAACTAATAACAACTACAAATTCACTGTCTTCAGGAAAGCGACATTCTCACTTTCATACATAGATTTTTACAGCTATCATGATATTTAAGTTAAACTTGGTATAGCAAGTACACTTATTTCTTAGAGCCCTGAGAAATTTGCTTCCCAGATTATCTTAACAAAGAACTTGAAGCAAACAGAAATCAACTCATCTTGTTAACCCTCTTACGCCGATTGGACGTATTAAACGTCGAGTCAAAATGTCTCCCGTATGCCGATTGAACGTATCATACGTCGGCTCAAAAAAGCTTTTTTAAAAATTCGCGGAAAATACTTATAGGCCTACCAGCCGAAAACTTTTGTATCACGCGCCTTGGGGGATGCTGGGAGTTCACGGATCAAGGCGTTGTTTTGTTTACAATCGCTACGCAGGCGCGCAATGCGCGAATTTCTTTCTTATCCGCACTAAAAAGTATCAGTGACACATCTCGGAAATTATTTCGTCACTTTGACATAATTTTTGCACCGTTTAAATTATCCTTTACACGAAGTATATATATGAAAATGTGTGCAATTTCATGTAAAATACAACAAAAAAATACACATGATTGTAGCTTTTATCAATTTTGAAATATTTTCCATATAAATAACGATAAGTGCAAAAATTTCAACCTTCGGTCAACTTCGACTCTATACAGAAATGGTCGAGAATCGCAATTGTAAGCTAAAATTCTTATATTATAGTAATATTCAATCATTTGCCTTCATTTTTTGCAACAAATTGGACGTCTCTAGCACAATATTTCGATTTATGGTGAATTTATGAAAAAACTTTTTCCTTACGTTCGTGCGATAACTCTTCGATAAATTTTTTCGTGCGATTTTCCTCATGTTTGCACCCTTTTAAATTTGCCGTTACATAAAGTTTTATATATGTCAATGTGCGCAATTTCATGCACAATACAACAACAAACACCCATGGTTGTAGCTTTTTATCAGTTTTTGAAATATTTTCATATAAATAACGTTTAAGTGTAAAAATTTCAACTTTCGGTCAACTTTGACTCTACCGAAATGGTCGAAAAACGCAATTGTAAGCTAAAACTCTTATATTCTAGTAATATTCATCATTTACCTTCATTTTGCAACGACTTGGAAGTCTCTAGCACAATATTTCGATTTATGGTGAATTTAGATGAAAAAAAAAAACATTACGTTTCGCGCGGTAACTCTTCCGAAAAAAATCAGAATTTTTTTGTGCGATTGTCGAAATGTTTGCACCATTTAAAATTAGCTGTTACATAAAGTTTTATATATAAAAATGTGCGCAATTTCATGTAGAATACAACTAAAATGATTGAAGGTTGTAGCTTTTTCTCTTTTATCGAAATATTTGCATATAAATCACGATAAATAGCAAAAAAAACCACGTTCGGTCAAATTGACTCTACCGAAATAGTTGAAAAACGCAATTGTAAGCTAAAACTCTTACGGCCTAGTAATAGATTCCGTCATTTTTCTTCATTTTGAAACAAATTTGAAGTCTCTAAAACAATATTGTGATTTATGGTGAATTTTTGAAAAATATATTTACCTTCACTCCGCGCGCCGATTCGCGGCGCAAGTCTCCGAAATACGTACATCGCATTATCCTAATATTTTCTCCTTTTCATATTAGCCTTTTTATAGAGTTCCATATATCAAAATGTGCGCAATTTCATGAAGAATACAATAAAAAATAATTGAAGGTTGTAGCTTTTTCCATCTTTGAAATATGTGCATATAAAAAAAAATATATATATTAAAATTTTGACATTCGGTCAAATTTAACTCGTCCGAAATGGTCGAAATCTGCAATTCTAATCTAAAAAATCTTACAGTATCGTAATATTAAATCATTTGTCTTAATTTTGAAACAAATTGGAAGTCTCTAGAACATTATTTAGAATTACGGTGAATTTTTGAAAATAACATTTTTTTACGTCCGTGCGTTACGAATTCGTACATCATTTTGTGATAACATTTTTCCGGTGTTGCTTTTATTGTTTTACTATGTATTATATATCAAAAGGATTGCAATTTAGTGTACAATACAACGAAAAAAAAAGTAACTCGTTAGCTTTGACCGTTTTCTGCACAGCGTGATTTGAATACAATTATCTATGAATTTTTTTTTTTCGTTTACCATATATCGCATTATTTACATATGATAAGATATTATTTTTTCATTTCTGATGATTGGATACTAAACATCAAGCAATGAAAAAAAAATGAGCCAAAAATGAACTCTTATCTTCAAAACTAAGCGCGCTGTGATTTTTTTGAAAAATTAGTTTTTTCCGGTTCCGCGCTCACTCCAAACCGGCGCCGGCATACAGGAGAGTTTTGATTTTTAGGGCTTTTGGCGTAAGAGGGTTAAAATACCCCAAGCACATAATAGAAAAAGCCATACATAAAGCAAAGAGAATTTTCTACAAACCCACAGAAAACAAAGAAGAGAAGAAAATCACAAACAGAATCATAATCCCTCACATGAATAATTTACGAGAAATCAACACAACCTTAGGTCACTCCAACCATTTTGTCTTCACTTATCAAAATATCCTTGGGAATCCTTATTTAATGTTCAGCAGAAAACCAGATTCTAAAGATGTAGGAGTTTATGGAATCCCCTGAAGGGATTGTGATAAGTCATACTACTAGATTCATAGGAAAATCCTCAGAAAGATTAACTCAACATAAATGCTCCGTTAGTTAAGGACAACATAGTTCAGCAGTTTTCCATCACATAAACAACATGAACCATACCATGGATTGGAACTCATCCCGAATTTTATAAAAAAGCTGCTGTCGATGCAAATGTCAGATGGTAGAATCTTCACTGAAAAAACAACAAGATAATAGGATCAACCTTTCCAATTAAGCCTGGGACTCTGACCAGATAGACAATACCTTCCTTAAGGCAACGATGAAACGGATTAAGAGAATTAACAGAACCACGCGGCTTAGAGGTGACCCCAGGCATCAGCTAAGGGCATATTTCCCACTATATATTTCCCCAATGTAACTTTGTCATTCACTACTTGATAAGGGTGGGAGTCAGTCCACCGAAATATATAGTCCTTAGCTTTAAACCAGAGTGTTTTAATGGGCCTTTTATACTGGAGATATTATAATAATAATAATGTTACTCACCCCCATACATGGACGAGAGACTCTTACCTTGTCACCCTGGTAGCTATGGCCTTGAAGACTCTCTCTCTCTCTCTCTCTCTCTCTCTCTCTGCATATTCTATCATTATAATTGGGCGAAGAGTAAGAAGAATTTTTGAATACTGGGCAACCAGACAAACTCTCCAAAATTGAAACACAAATTATTTAAGAAACTCAAAATTACATTTCTTTATGATTGAAACATTACTTTTAGTAATCAATTAATTTTATGATTGAAACATTACTTATTGATAAATTTTCTTTATGACTGAAACATTATTCATTGATAATTCCCGTTATCAATCAACCTGTGTACAACAGTTTGTCAAAAATCCACTTTGTGAGGGATCTAGGGCTAAGGTTGGCTATGGTTTTTGTGTCTGGATTTTGGACATGAAATTATCCTCTTTAATCATCAAATTTTGATAATGGAAATGTGTTCTATTGCTTTCAAATCCCACTAAGTGTTTTGGCTTCCGGGGGAGCGCTCATCCCAGAACCCTTAGCTTTATGCCGAGCCTGCTAGGGCGGTCGGCAGTAGTGCTGTAGTAGTCCCCATATTCCAAATCATCTCTCTCTCTCTCTCTCTCTCTCTCTCTCTCTCTCTCTCTCAGAAGAAAGTAACTTCCCTTTTCTCTTCTCTATTGCCTCGCCCGTTCCTGCTTCTAAACTAAAATCTGTGCGAACAAAAAACCTAATTTACAAAAAAAAAAGAAAAAAAAAAAAAGAACAAAATAAGTTTATTAAGAAGGACTAACAACAAGTCATGTAAAATGAAATTATGCCTGATAGATAGTGAATCCCATTAAGGTACACCCCAAAAGCAAAACTGAACAGTTGCAAGAAAACATAACATTAGGGGATTAATTAAATTACAGTCCCCCACAGTCATTTAACCATTCCACATTATTTACCAGTCTATTTCCAAATAACCTTCCAAAGCCACTTTTGTGACAGTTCCATTTAATGTCTAACAAGCCAAGACTGACTATGGTTCCTTCGAAACATCTGTAAAGAACGGAACCATCTCACATTAAAAAAAAAAAAAAAAAAAAAAACGGAACTCACTTAGTTTATAACACATAGTAGGAATACATAACACAAATGTTAAGGAATGACAGAGAAATAGTACTGTCTGTATTAACCACTTGGAGAAGTTAGTCCTTTTCTAAAATCACTTTCCCTTTCGGCAAAAAGGGAGTCTCGATTCCTGAGCGTTCTGGCACGTCTTTCTGGTTTGGCCCTTCACAAACGAATGTGTAGTAATCCTTCACAAGAGCCCTTCGCACCCAGCAATCTTCACAATGTACACATGAATGCACACTTCCTTTGACACACCTAGAAATCCGGTCAAAATGTTCTCGAAGCTTCGATTCAAAACAGTGGCAGAAAATTCCGCCTGAACACGTACTGCTGCTGCTGATGCTCACTGTATTCAGAGGTGACTGTACTAGGGTGCTGAATTAGTATATGCCAGATCACATACCTTTCTTCCACCTGCCAAACTGCTGAATATTGCGAGAGTTCGTATGTCCCAGGCTCATGCATAAATACCCCTGTACCCAATAAACTTATATATATATATATATACCCATATATATATATAATATATATATATATTATATATATTATATATATAATATATATATATATATATATCATATATATATATATATGTGTATATATATACCTATATATTATGTGTGTGTATTAGGGACCAGCTTACGAAGATGAAAACTGGAGATAAATAGCTTCACTTACTGCCAACTCTGATAACAGATCGAAAAAAGCCAAAACAAAAAATGAGATAAAATATTTATAATTTTTTTCAGGCAGTCTGTAGTCATTAGACTGTAGATTTTCACCTTTCCTGACAATGACTATGGTCATCAATGGTTTCATGATCTCTGATTACTTATGGCATAACGTGGAGAGATCGTTCAAATGTTGTTTGGTTTATCTTTAAATTACTTGCCATCTCTAAAAGTGAAAGAACCGGAACAACTGATAAACCTGATTTGAGACCCCAAGGGACACTGAACAGTCAAAGGTCAGCCTAACGGGGAAAGCAACCAACATCAACTTGGAACTATAACTAAAACGGCTCTGTTAACATGGGAGTTTAACGTCAAATTTTAATATAAGGAATTAAACCTCAGATGACCAAAGGAATAAAGTGATATTTTACGTTTAAACATGTAAATGGAAACTCGTGTAAAACGTGAATGATGACGCTGTGCCGTGGCTTAGATTAGCTCTTAATAATTTCACCATCGTTGCCAGATGGTATTAGCATCTTCATGTGGCTATTCTCCTGTGTGTGTGTGTGTGTGTGTGTGTGTGTGTGTGTGAGAGAGAGAGAGAGAGAGAGAGAGAGAGATAATCATGAAGTCTCATGATCTCATCAACATGTTGTATTTGTTCTGTTCCCTTTCCTTCCCATTTGTATCTTTTCGCCAATAAAGCAGATTTGCATCCAGTGTCTGTCGTTTACCTGTTGCACTCATAACCTCAAAAAGATACCAAACTAATGTGAATTTTTCCTTCAATTGCAGTTCCCGAGGCCTTCTTGATTCCATTTATTGGTTCTACCACAACTTATCGTCACCAGGTTCTCACGGTATTTACTTCTGATAAGAACTAAAGATATTTTCGGTGTTTTTTTTTAATTTCTGAAATTTATGCAATGAATTTTCTCTTTTATTTTCTCCATGCATTATCCTTTCTTAGAATAATGGATAATTCAGCGAGATCATTGTACAATCAGCGCTTCAGTGGCGTGATTGGTATGGTCTTGACCTGCCACCTCGGTGGCCGCGAGTTCGATTCTCGAGCATTCTATTGAGGTATTAGAGAAGTGTATTTCTGGTGATAGAAGTTCACTCTCGACGTGGTTCGGAAGTCACGTAAAGCCGTTGGTCCCGTTGCTGAATAACCATACTGGTTCCATGCAACAATGCAACATAAAAAACAACCCTACAAACAAAAAACAAATCATTGTACAATCGTATGCTATCTTATAACATATAAAGACAGAAGAACATATCATTCAAAGGAAACAGCCTTCACAATGGATTAACCAAGAGGATGTATGCCGTCAAGCAGGCACAGATGATCTAAACTAAGCTCTCACAGACACGAGAGTAGAGATATCGTGATTTTTCACGACTCGCGTCCTCTGTAGCCGGATAAGTAGTACCACAGTGTCCGGGCTCAATAACAGATGCAGTGGGTGATTTGAATATAGAGGTTAACCATCGAATTCAAGACGGGTGGTAATCGGGAGGCGGTAACGGGTATCAGGCGTACTACTCTTCAGGCCTGTCCACACAAGGAAACGTTTGCAAACTGTTTCTTGTCCCCACTCCCCAGACCTCAGTTGTCGTCAGGGTGCTTGTGGTGGAGTAGCCTCTGTATTATACTTGGCTCTTTTGATGCACTAGAGGAGGGATCAGAGAATGAGAAAGAGATGAGTAAGGAATTTTTGGAAAAAGGGCCGAGTCATGCTGACTTGCTTCTGGCAGAATTAAAAATAAATACATATATACATATACACACATATATAACTATATGTGTATATATATACATGTACATGTGCATATATACATATATGCATTTATACATAGCACATATATATAAATATATGCATACATTATACATGTGTATATAGTACATATACGCTCAGAAACTAAATGTTTTCCATTCTGGATGGAAACAAATATGGCGGTAAGGCGTTTGCACACTTTGTTTGCAAACTGTTTGTTTGCAAACAATGTTTCCAAGTGTGGACAGGCCTTATGACAGGAGACTCCCTTAGGCTGAAGGGTAAAGTATGTACGGTACGATTCACTGTGGTATGCGGGGTAGAAGCAGAACCACCTGGGAAATCGAAGAAAAATAAGTTAGACGAAGAAATGAACACGAACAGATACTCGATGAGTAGGGAACGAGAAGAGACAGTAGTATATCTGAAATGAACTCACCAGTGGATCAAGAAAATTAACTGAAGTGTCAAAGAAAGCCCGAGAATAAAGACTTGGGATAATGTTGCAAGGGAGCTCATGGAAATGGAGGTGCTATACCAGGGGCGTCGTTTTGGGGGGATGGGCTGGTGGAAACTGCCCCTCACCCCAAGACTCTAGTTGGCCCCCTCACCCCAAGAAGTAACAGCAGCTGGTTTTCCTTATTCCTACCGAAACTCAAATGTGTCCTTACATTGAGTTATATCGATCTATGTCTGTCTGTCTATATTTCTCTATCACACATTGTCTGCCAATGTGTCCGTTGTCTGTCTGTCTATATGTATGTATGTATGTGTATATGTGCGTGTATGTTTGTATGTTTGTCTGTAGTCTTAACTAAGTTGTTCGACGCTTTGAGAAAACGCTTCTCGTTAAACTGGTATCAGTATTTATGGTACTATAATCTAGAGGAGTTGAAGAAAAATGAGCCTACTAACTACTTTATGCAGATACATTCGTTTCTCTTAGAACTGAGTCTAGAACTACTTTGATTAGTAATGATGAAATTCGACAAATTGTGATATGTAAATGCAGACAGAAACTGACGTTAAATGTCAACAAAGCTTTGCCGTGAGTTCCACCGTCAATATAATTATTCACTTCGACTGAGAATCTGATATCAGTGATGTCTTCTTTGATTAGACCAAGTTGTCTTCTTCCTACAGAGGTCCTCTGAAGTATTAACGAGATCAAAATATGTCTGTGTCGCTCTATACAACTATTATTACTTCGCAGTTCGTGATTTTCACCTTTTTTCAGAATTAAACTTATTCTCGCCTTTCTCGAAATAATGATAAGTGTCTCCTCCCGTCTAAAATGACGCCAGATAAAGAACCCTACAAGTAACAACAGATAATTAAGGCCGGTGAGCAACACTGCGATATTGTGATTGTTACTCAAATGTCCGAAGAACAATTCCCCATTTGTGAACCAACTGACTTAAAGCCAGCGACAATCGGCATTCTGTGATGAACTAAAGCAGTGGTAAGACAAAGCAAGCTTCATTTATAATAATTATCCGAAGAACCCTCGTTAACATATAACAACATTGTTTGGGAAGCAATCACTGACCCTGTAAGTATATCAATCCTCTGACGTGTGAGTTGTTCGCAATATAGGCCTAATGCTCTTTACATTCATGAATGGTTACCTACGTTCAGTTTTGGAGCAAGTGACAATTTTCTACTGATGAGAATAGTCCTAAAAATGAATCCATGGGTGTTTTTGCTACTTGCCCACTCTGTCAGTAAATTAGATCTCTCTCTCTCTCTCTCTCTCTCTCTCTCTCTTGGCAAATTTTAGTCCTTCGTATTCAGGCCATTTACATATATTTAATTTTTGCCAGCCAAGTAATAACCCGTACTTTAAGAATAATTCAAATGCCTGGTCAGGTATGCATAAACAATGACAGAACCTATAGGTCTTACAAGCAGTTACTAAAGGGTGTCAAATTCCCTCTGAAAACCATATATATATATATATATATATATATATATATATATATATATATATATATATATATATATATATATATAATAGAAGCAAGAGCCAGTTGGTAACCCACCATGAACGTGAAATGAATCCAGTTCCCAAAAGAGCAGCAATTCTAGGAAAAAGAGAGAGTAAACCTTTATCATAGGGATCAGAACCTATGCTACGGTTTCAAATCGCACCAAAGATGGAGGAGGAACACATCATCAGTTTAGCTTTGATCTCGGTGTAAAAAAGGGGTTGAAGATAGATAAGTCCATTTGATGGGTTCTGACGGCGACAGATGGTGTCAGTGTGATTTACGTAACACATATTTTTTAGTGTTAATTTACCCGTTTCTTTAATAACTGATCTCTTTTTGTATTTCCCGCCACCTTCTGGTACTACTCTCGTATTAACACCTAAATATTCTTTGCAAGCTTCTTCCATTGAATGACGGCTCATTCTCTGAATAATAATAATAATAATAATAATAATAATAATAATATATATAATAATAATAATAATAATAATAATAATAATAATAATAATAATGATGGCGTCATAACAACGACGTACTGGGAGTCTCTCAGTACCATAGATGGTATACCTATATCTCCGGGAAGGCAGAAATGACACCTTAACCGGGAACAACAAGATGACCTTCAGTAACCAGTTGATATCCTATGTAGTAGTTCATTTTCATAAACAGGTATCATAGACAAATCAGAAGCATAGGATGACAAACTACAAGAGGTGCCTGATTCTGCCATTATCTATTGAAGATAGACATTTCTAGCAAAATGTTTAGCCCGGTCATGTGTAAGTCTGTTGACCTATTCCTTTTCATACATTGACATATTAACTATGCATGACGCCTCCAGTATCGGTCGCGTTTACAGCAAAAAACATTGCTTTTTTCTTTTTACGAAATGCAAGCATTTTTGCACTCGTCTCCAACCTTGAGCGGTCAACAGTATTGCGCCTTTTTTCCTTTATTTACTTTTGAAAGAGAAAAAAATAAAATAATAATAATAATAACTTACGAGTTGGTACAATCTGTAGTCGTTTCGTACATCCATAAATCCTTCATTTAAACCAGTTCGTCTCCACGCAAGCAATTTAAACACTAAAACTGATTTCTTCAAACATTTACGAGTTTTATCATAGAAAATGTCGTATTTGCGTTACATCTATGGGCACTTATCCGATATCCAAATAAAAAAAACTTATTACATCTAAATCTAAGTTTACATAACTCATACCCTATTCGTTTTGCAACTCTCCTAATTGCTTGTTTTAATGATCTATTTGAATGACTCTGATCTCATCATTCCTATACAATAGCTAGCTACCTTAACCTACCGATTTCATTTCACAATTATAAATCTCAGAGGGTGTAAGCAATTTGCCGATGGATTTCTCGATACTAACTGACTAGAAAACAAGATACTAATTCAACACGCTTAACCGAATGGTTCCTAAATATGGACAGACGCCACAGTTCACTCTCTTGGGAGACATTTCTTGGTTCTCTCTCTCTCTTTAAGGGACTGATTTTACAGACTTGTTACATCTTCTATTTGGATTTGGTGTCAGCAATAAATTCAACTGCGTTTTTTAACTCAGCAATTGAGTGGCTTTGAATGATCTAAAACAAAACAAATTAAAATAAAATAAAACCGTGAGTGTTTATGAATGTACTGCAACGACACGACTTGATTCGAAATGGCGCCTGAAGTGAATTAGCTCGTCTGTAAAAAAAAAAAAAAAAATTAATCATACACAATGAAGAAAATGTTAGAGACAAATAATCATAGATAGCCTAAAAACTACAAAGGAATTGTACCATTGTACCAGACAATTCCTCGATTACTGTAGTTCGGAGCAATAGCATATTATATACAATTCAGGCCGAAGGCCAAGCGCTGGGACCTAGGTGACGTCATCCAGCGACCACAGGAAAAATTGAGACTAAAAGGTCTGACAGGTGTAACAGAGGAAAACCTCAAGAAAGCAGAAGCAGCAGCAATATGAAACAATCGTTAGAGGAGAGGATTGAGGAAAGTAGGATGGCAGAAAGAGAACAGGAACGGAGGAGGAGGTACAGCAAAAGATAAACGAAAGGGGTTTGTGACTTCAGTGCACCTCGGGTGAGGACTGAGGAGGAGGTACACTTCATTCACAACGGTGCTTTGAGAGCAATGAAAACCACTCGATTTCTCTCTTCAAAACACAGGAATGGCGTCGTGTAGCGTAACATCAGAAATATTTTAAAATGCCAGTTCATTAATGCCCAAATTGCAACTGATTAGTTATTCTGTTATGATTACCAGTTCCTGATTTCGAACGAGACTGACAGATTCTAAGAGATAGTAAGCGAGGCGCCATTCCTTATACTAAATGCCTGTAATATGGCATTTTAAAAATCCAGCGTGTTTATCAACACTTGTCACCGTTTATTTTTAGTACCTAACATAATTAAATTAATTAAATGAAGATACAGACTCTACAAAGCATGAACACTTTCTCGAGATATTTCTTTGGTCAAACCTCAGTGTCATTTCGACTTGATAGGTTACAGAAAATCAGTAGCATGAACAAGAACCAATATTTTCAATCGGTGTTTTCACCCATTTTAAAAGACAAACAAAAAACGCCATTTATCATTAGTCAAAGAACATAGAACTCCGGAAAACAAAATTCGAGTTTCAAGTCGTCAGACTGACTGACTGACTGACGTCTCCTCCTTGTAAAGAATATGACTATTGAAAATAACCTCTCAAAATATATACTATTGCATTTATACGTCCTTAGTATACTATGTATATATACTTATCAGGTTACGCCCTTTTACCCAAAATGTGTGTATCCTTAACTGTGATTTCTAACAGTTATATGCTTTGCTTGGACTAAAATAAGAACTGCGTTAATGAACTAATTCCCGTCATACGAGCGAGTGCTGTTATACCTTCTCTATCCTTAGTAGTAATGGCAGCTATAAATAAATTAAAACTACTGTCCAGATTCGATCTATATCTGTACCGAATGTTTCTTCTGCAAGTCACCAGTTTATGACACTCAGTGTTTTTCTAAGACAACTTAACACTCCCCCCCCCCCCCCCCCCCCCCCCCCCCCCCACCCCCCCCCCCCCCCCCCCCCCGCCCCCGCCATTCAAAATGGCATAGTTCCTTCCAGCACAAAATGAATTAACAAATTAAAAAACCAATTATTTTACAGAGCCCATTGAGCTCAGGCTCTTGTATTCTGAATGCATCTGCTACGTCTATTAAAACGCTGGCGACTCTATCAATCATCATTTCTCTTTGTCAGAGTGTTGAGGTAGTGTACATTAGACCAACATCATGGAGTACCCTTATGATTTTTTGAGTGTCCACATACGCGACTATGTGACAATAAATGGGTGGGTCCTTTATCTTCCATCCTACCGCCCTCGGTGGTATCATGACAGGTAAGGACGCCGACAGGTAACCACAGGTCAAGGTCACACAACACACCATTCTACAGTGCCAGACTGTCACTGTAAATATGTCCTTTATAGTAACCGTTCCTTATCAGTCAACGAAACCAAGATGAGCAGAAATCAGCATTCTATAATTGAATGCTTAATGGCTACTAAGACTGGCGTTACACATCATTCTATAAGGCACTTTAGAGCTAGCAATATATTAACTAACCGGGCTGTATTTATGAATTATCACACACACCCTCGTTAACTTGTATTAAAAACGTGAGAATTCTGAGGCGTGATGAGAGAGGAGGAATGACGACCTCGGGCCACTCCCCTTTTGCTGGAGAGCGGTTTAGTGGGCGAAGAGATGACCCCCTCTTCCACTTCCTCGTGAGATGTCGAATAGACAGGCCTCATGTTTCCTCTATTAACATGTCCTATAAAGTTTACAGTATTTTTTATTAGTGGATATTACACGTTCTTCGAGCTTCGACTTCCATAATTGAGCCTAGAAATGAATGGCTAACCATACGTGAACGATCTTTTCAAACAAAGGCGAAAGGTCCACTGAATGCCAGACTTTGAAAGGCCTCATAAGCAGCCAGTCTCAGCTAACATTCCAGTTGGATTACGTTACGTAATGCATCACGATAGACTAGATTATTTCGATTCACAGAGTAACAAGAACTATTCAACGCTGGCTCATGGAATCCCATTTGGTTCTCCAAACCCCACAAATAAAAAAACTCACCGTCTACGTAGGTATTGGAATAACGACACTGAAAACACGGAATTTACACATGGATACCGTCAACTTAAACAGCAGATGTTCCTTTCGATCTATCCTCTGTTATAGTCTACAGCTTTTTTCCTTTGGTAAACGCCCTAACACAATTATAATCCAATAATAACTTTTACCCAGTCTATGATGAAGATAATGCGTAAATCAAAGTGGCATTCACCTTTATTCGTCCCTGGGGCCTTCAGGAACTATCACACCATAATGCGAAGATATCCAGTCATTGTTTACATGACTGTCAACCTCACTACTTGAACGTTCACTTGGCACCACATCTGCCAATACGAAGTGTTATACTACAGCACATAACCCAAATAACTTTGGTGCCTAAAATGATTAGTATTTTTTTCAAAATCTTCAAAGGCCGGCATCGATTAACACTTAATAAGTCCATCCAGCTCGTCTCGAGCAAGACAGACGAATACAATAACCTGTCAAGTCACCTGACGTAACTATGGCGGTGAACTTTGTCGGAAACTAGACTTGCGTTAATTAGCGCCAGATTTTTAATTATGTAATGACAAGTAAAATGAGACCGAAATATACACAAGACTATTTATATTCCAAAAACAATGTTACTAATTGTGACAAAACAAAAAGTTTCAATTGAATTACTCCCGATGTTTTAACTGAGAGAGAGAGAGAGAGAGAGAGAGAGAGAGAGAGAGAGAGAGAGAGAGTCCACCAATAAATCCTAACCTAATCTTTTAAAATCGAAGAAATCCTGAGCTACTGAAACGACAGGTGGGCGTGGCAGAGGTTCTGAGCTGTTAAACTCGCAAACGCCCGATGAAAGACTAATTAGAAAGGTTTCTCCTCATATCTGATAAAAGACACAGAGACGCACTAACGCTAAAAAGCTCGTGTTTAACGTGTGCTTGCGCGCTTGTGTAAAAGTTCCGACATCTATCACATACTATGTAGCATCTATGGATCCTACCCACCGAGAAACTGGTGCAAAATTGAGGCTATACACAAGCATCCCTTTGTACTTTATGCGACCATCATTGAAAGTGTAATGCTACTACTGCAATCACCTCAAACTGGTCGTTTTAAATACTCCCCAGAGCATGGATTCATAACCACTCCTTTAAATAATAAGAAATTTAAGTTGGGTCCCACTGGAAGCCCTTCATCGTCCGCCACCTGGTATAAGCAGGCAATGGGCCCGTAATCACGGTTGTTCCCATATTTAAGCAAATTCGTGATGACTCAGTCACCTTAATTACAGATTGATAGATAAACTAAATTACGAATTGGTGATACTGGGTCAGCGAGTACTTAACAGTTGATTACCGATGTTGCCCAAATTCAGTAGCTGCAAATAGACCCTCATTTTCGTGGATTTTTAGACACCGATAATGACATTTAAGGGCCGTGTCGTCTCAAGCCTTGCTATCAGATTTCCATCAGCTGATAATTATTATTTTAAACTTCAGTTATCGTACTTTAAAATTTAGGGACCTATAGATAGATAGAAATGCAAGCAAAATTATTAAAATAATATTATACATCTACAAGAAGAATTGTTTGAGGGTAGAAGTGCGACCTCCTCCTCCTCAGCAGGAGACTGTGAATGCCTTCCATCGCCTTGATTAAGGCAGAAGGCCTCAAGGATTTCATTGGGCTCTGTGCTTTCTGGACTTCGTGGTTTCCTAATGGTCACATTACTAACAAAATTTGGCATGAAGATTGAAAGCCGATCAGAAAATATATCATTACAGTGACAGAGAATTGTTCAGAAGTTGAAGAACCCTTTTCACATGGAGCCAATAAAAAAACATTGTACCACTTTTAATGGGTCTACCAAGTCACATATAACATTTGCTTACGTAACGGATTTGGATGTCGCTTTAGCTCAAGGTCTTTCTAGGGTTTTTTAACGTCAGATTTTTATTGCCATGACATTATGTATCATGCCAATGAAAATCTTGACATGATGATATATATAGGCGAGTCAGATGGAAATGAAAAACACAAGAGACCAAGAAGGATTGACCAAAGAAATGTTCGTTTATCAACCGAAAAGCTTCCTTTGAAATCGTCACAGGTTGTTTCAACCAGTGAAGAAGTTCTGTTGTCTACAACTGTCGAACTGGACACTATGGAAGGAAGGATGCCACCAGGAGCTCTTTGGGCCAAGGTTTTACTGGAAAATTCTTGTGTGTGTGTGTGCAGAAGCACAAAATGACCTCGATTTGTTAGAATGAGATACTTTGTGCTTGTAGCTGGAACGAGAATGCATTCATTTCAATAGGCTAAAATGATACATTTAAAAACTAGTGGACATTCCCGTAGCCTTACGACTTTCTTTAAGAGAGAGAGAGAGAGAGAGAGAGAGAGAGAGAGAGAGAGAGAGAGAGAGAGAGAGACCCACAACGGTCAACTTATAAGTCAGGTCTGTTGTCAATCCGAACGAAAGGAACTTAGACTGATTCCGTTCACAGTCTCTGATCACCAATTTCGTTGTCATAATTAGGAAAATACTGATATATCAGAAATTCATCTTGATCCATTATTTTCAAACTCCACTTTTCAATTGGGAAGTTTGAACAGATTTGATCCAAATCATTGGTTAACCACACAAAGCTTTCATCCCTTCGACGCCTATAAAACCACCTGAGAGAGAGAGAGAGAGAGAGAGAGAGAGAGAGAGAGAGAGAGAGAGAGAGAGAGATTACGACCAACAGCTGTCAGCAAAACTACCCTCAAACTCCCTGTTCTTCAGACCAGAATTCTTTTCTGCTTCATTTCCTAAGCTCTTGTTTGTGAAGACCACCATCCACCTTGCTTCTTAGACCTACACTGAGCCATCTACTGTCAGGGAAGGAATTGTTTTGGCCAATCTTTCTACACGATCTCCCATTGGCTGGTGAAACCCAATTTTCACAAGGTATGTACTACTATATGTAAGGCGACCATTCTCCTTCAATAGCTAGCATACATATGAATAGTTCACGAAATGAGATGCCAGTAAATAAATGGATAATTGTAAAAGGCTCATTTCCACACACACACGCACACACACACACACACACACACACACATATATATATATATATAGCTACAAATGTCCTTTAATATCTAATTTGCTCTACCTCGGAATTGATATATTTTCATATATGTACCGAAGGGGAATTTTTAGTTGATAATAATTTCGTCCCCTCATGGGATCGAACCACCGTCAAGTCGGACGGGAACGAAATCAGGACGGCCTAATGACGCTATCGAGTCGGCCAACAGAGAGCCTTTTATATATATATATATATATATATATATATATATATATATATATATATATTATATACACAAATGGCGATT
>NC_087222.1:22692864-22728880 GCF_015104395.2 Macrobrachium nipponense
TATTTCAGATCAGTACCACAAAAAGAGTATGATCCCTGACAAACCAACACTTAAAAAGAGTACAATCTCAGAGAGGATAGGACACCAAACCACAAAACTAAAAATTAACAATAATTTATTTCTTAAAAATCAACACAACAAAAGAACCAACCCCTCTGAAAACTGAATAATGGGGGGAAAAGCACAACAAGCACATACATACCAAATCAGTCACTTCTTCAATCGCTACCTAACTATCACGCAAGGAATAAGAGAAAGTAAACAGTGGAAGTAAGAAAAACACTCCCTTTCCCTAGCATACGATAGATGGAGATTCAAAAGGGGGGGGAAAACCTTAACCTATATCCTAACCTAAATCTTCACAAATCAGTTTTAACAAAGTACATTGTACTAAATACATACTCAGATAACAGTATAAAATATGAATAACTCAATAAGTCGAGTCCATAAAGTAACACTCAAAACTCTCCAAGGACGTCTTTATATAGTTAAATGCCGATGCTGACGCACACTTATTTTCGTGTAAAAGACGTCTTTACTAAATAAGGGGTTGCTGCTGCTCCATCATGAAGAAAATAAATTAATAATGTTAATAATAATAAAGTGGGCTTACTCTTCTCCGCCACTAGAGGGCCTCCTCACGACTCCAAGGGCGCAGTGTTCAGGCAGAGGCAGGAGATTACAGGGCGTATATTACGCTCGCACTACGGGCCATTCACGAGAGCAAATGCTTAGCTCTACTCCAATTATAAAGGGCTGCAGAAATCCTCGGTGAGGCACAAAGTCCAAGCCTCCAACAACAGGCCCCAAGCAATCCAGCTTCGGACAAAGGGGCACGAGCACACAGGGTCACTCTCGAGTGATGCAATACGATGCAGGTGTGCAAAAGGAAGTATCCTGTACCCAAAATACGTGCACTGCCGTTGACTGCCAATAATACAACACACTGGTCCTTCTATGGTGGAGCCGAGTACAGAACTTTTGCACTAATGCCACAAGGCCCCCTCGAAAGCTCCGGGAGAGGGTCAAAATATGACGTGGCACAGACGACAGAAGCCAAATTACCATCACAAACATGAAAAAAAAAAGAAACAAACTTCATGGGCGGAGTACCAATATAAACTAATAACAACCATTAAGGAGAGGCAAAAGACCCATATCCAGTGTTCAGAGAGAATGTCAAAAGAAACTGGATTAAACTAGAAAAACTTACGTTAAAAAGGGGCCATCAAAACTGAATAAATTACGTTAATTTATAATAATATATATATATATAAAAATATATATATATATATATATATATATATATATATAAATATATATATATATATATATATATATATATATATATATATATATATATATATATATATATATATATATATATATATATATATATATACAATAGAAGCAAGAGCCAGTTGGTAAACCCACCATGAACGTGAAATGAATCCAGTTCCCAAAAGAGCAGCAATTATAGGAAAAAGAGAGAGTAAACCTTTATCATAGGGAATCAGAACCTATGCTACGGTTTCATATCGCACCAAAGATGAAGGAGGAACACTTCAATCAGTTTAGCTTTGATCTCTGTGTAATAAAGGGGTTGAAGATAGAGAAGTCCATTTGATGGGTTCTGACGCGAACAGATGGTGTCAGTGTGATTTACGTAACACATATTTTTTTATTTTTTTTGGTGGTTAATTTACCCGTTTCTCTAATAACTGATCTCCTCTCTCTGTATTTCCCGCTACCTTCTGGTACTACTTTCGTATTAACACCTAAATATTCTTTGCAAGCTTCTTCCATATGAATACGGCTCATTCTCTGAATAATAATAATAATAATAATAATAATAATAATAATAATAATAATAATAATAATAATAATAATGATAATAATAATAATAATAAAATAATAATAATAATAATAATAAGAATAATAATAATATGAGATGGGCGTCATAACAACGACGTACTGGAGTCTTAATTAGTACCATCGATGGTATACCTACTATATCTCCGGTCTACCAAGCACGGGAAGGCAGAAAAGACACCTTAACCGGGAACAACATGATGACCTTCAGAAACCAGTTGATATCCTATGTAGAAGTTCACTTTCATAAACAGGTGTCATAGACAAATCAGAAGCATAGGATGACAAACTACAAGAGGTGCCTGATTCTGCCATTATCTATCCAAGATAGACATCATTTCTAGTAAAACGTTTAGCCCAGTCATGTGTAAGTCTGTTGACCTATTCCTTTTCATACATTGACATATTAACTATGTATGACGCCTCCAGTATCGGTCGCGTTTACAGCAAAAATCATTGGTTTTTTCTTTTTACGAAATGCAAGCTTTTTTTGCACTCGTTTCTAACCTTGAGCGGTCGACAGTATTACGGCTATTTTTTCTTTTATTTACTTTTGAAAGGGGAAAAAATAAAATATTAATAATAATAAACTTACCTAGTTGGTACAATTTGTAGTCGTTTCAGTACATATCCATAAATCCTTTATTCAAACCAGTTCGTCTCCACGCAAGCAAATTTAAACACTCAAAACTGATTTTCTTTCTTCAAACATTTACGAGTTTTATCATAGAAAACGTCGTATTTGCAATAATAGAGCGCGTACCCAATTTCACTCTCTGTTAAGGGACTTATTTTACAGACTTATTACATCCTCTATTTGGATTGGGTGTCAGTAATCAATTCAATTGCGTTTTTTTGTTTATTCAGCAATTGAGTGACTTGAACGATCTCAAAACAAAACAAAATAGAATAAGATAAAACCGTCAGTGTTTATGGATGTACTGCAACGACGCGACTTGATTCGAAATGGCGCCTGAAGTGAATTAGCTCGTTTGTAACCCCCACCCCAAAAAAGACCCACATTAATCATATACAATGAAGAAAATGTTAGAGACAAATAATCATAGATAGGCCTAAAACTACAAAGGAATTGTATACCATTGTACCAGACAATTCCTCGATTACTATAAGTTTCGGAGCAATAGCATATATACAATTCAGGCCGAAGGCCAAGCGCTGGGACCTATATATGGTGACGTCATTCATTCAGCGACGACAGGAAAATTGAGACTAAAAGGTCTGACAGGTGTAACAGGAGGAAAACCTCAAGAGAGCAGTAGAAGAAGCAATATGAATCAATCGTTAGAGGAGAGGATTGAGGAAAGTAAGATGGCAGAAAGAGAATAGGAACGGAGGAGGAGGTACAGCAAAAGGAATAAACGAAAGGGGTTGTGACTTCAGTGCACCTCGGGTGAGGACTGAGGAGGAGGTACACTTCATTCATAACGGTGCTTTGAGAGCAATGAAAACCACTCGATTTCTCTCTTCAAAACACAGGAATGGCGTCGTGTAGCGTAACATCAGAAATGTTTACAATGCCAGTTAATTAATACCCAAATGCAACTGATTAGTTATTCTGTTATGATTACCAGTTCCTGATTTCGAACGAGACTGACAGATTCTAAGAGATAGTAAGCGAGGCGCCATTCCTTATACTAAATGCCTGTAATATGGCATTAAAAAATCCAGCGTGTTTATCAACACTTGTCACCCTTTATTTTTAGTACCTAACATAAATAAAATTAAATTAAATTGTGTACAACATTTACCGTTCACGCAACAACCTACACGAAATGAATGAAGACAGACTCACTCTACAAAGCATGAACACTTTCTCGAGATATTTCCTTTGATCAAACCTCAGTGTCAATTTCGACTTGATAGGCTACAGAAAATCAGTAGCATGAACAGGACCAATAATATTTCAATCGGCGTTTCGGCCATTTTAAAGACAAACAAAAAAAGTCATCTATCAATAGTCAAAAAACATAGAACTCCGGAAAACAAAATTCGAGTTTCAAGTCGTCAGACTGACTGACTGACGGACGTCTCCTCCTTGTAAAGAATATGACTATTGAAAATAACCTCTCAAAATATATACTATTGCATTTATACGTCCTTAGTATACTATGTATATATACTTATCAGATTACGCTCTTTTACCCAAAATGCATGTTTGTGTGTATGTGTGTATCCTTAACTGTGATTTCTAACAGTTATATGCTTTGTTTGGACTAAACTAACACCTGCGTTAATTAACTAGACTTATTCCCATCATACGAGCGAGTGCTGTTATACCTTCGCTATCCTTAGTAGTAATGGCAGCTATAAATAAATTGAAAATACTGTCCAGCTTCCATCTATATCTGAACCGAATGTTTCTTCTGCATCTGCAAGTCACCAGTTTATGGCATTCAGTGTTTTCTTTTTGAACACAGAACACAACTTAACACTCTCTCTCATCTCCCCCCTCCCCCCCCGCCCCCGCCATTCAAAATGGCATAGTTCCTTCCAGCACAAAAATGAATTAACAAATTAAAAAACCAATTATTTTACAGAGCCCATTGGAGCTCAGGCTCTTGTATTCTGAATGCATCTGCTACGTCTATTAAAACGCTGGCGACTCTATCAATCATCATTTCTCTTTGTCAGAGTGTTGAGGTAGTGTACATTAGACCAACATCATGGAGTACCCTTATGATTTTTTGAGTGTCTTCATACGCGACTATGTGACAATAAATGGGTGGGTCCTTTATCTTCCATCTTACCGCCCTTGGTGGTATCATGACAAGTAAGGACGCCGACAGGTAACCACAGGTCAAGGTCACACAACACACCATTCTACAGTGCCAGACTGTCACTGTAAATATGTCCTTTATAGTAACCGTTCCTTATCAGTCAACGAAACCAAGATGAGCAGAAATCAGCATTCTATAATTGAATGCTTAATGGCTACTAAGACTGGCGTCACACATCATTCTATAAGGCACTTTAGAGCTAGCAATATATTAACTAACCAGGCTGTATTTACGAATTATCACACACACCCTCGTTAACTTGTATTAAAAACGTGAGAATTCTGAGGCGTGATGAGAGAGGAGGAATGACGACCTCGGGCCACTCCCCTTTCTCTGGAGAGCGGTTTAGTGGGCGAAGAGATGACCCCCTCTTCCACTTCCTCGTGAGATGTCGAATAGACAGGCCTCATGTTTCCTCTATTAACATGTCCTATAAAGTTTACAGTATTTTTTATTAGTGGATATTACACGTTCTTCGAGCATCGACTTCCATAATTGAGCCTAGAAATGACTGGCTAACCATACGTGAACGATCTTTTCAAACAAAGGCGAAAGGTCCACTGAATGCCAGACTTTGAAAGGCCTCATAATGCATCACGATAGACTAGATTATTTCGATTCACAGAGTAACAAGAACTATTCAACGCTGGCTCGTGGACATCCGTTCTAAGAATCCCATTTGGTTCTCCAAACCCCACAAATAAAAAAACTCACCGTCTACGTAGGTATTGGAATAACGACACTGAAAACACGGAATTTACACATGGATACCGTCAACTTAAACAGCAGATGTTCCTTTCGATCTATCCTCTGTTATAGTCTACAGCTTTTTTCCTTGGTAAACGCCCTAACACAATTATAATCCAATAATAACTTTACCCAGTCTATGATGAAGATAATGCGTAAATCAAAGTGGCATTCACCTTTATTCGTCCCTGAGGCCTTCAGGAACTATCACACCATAATGCGCAGATATCCAGTCATTGTTTACATGACTGTCAACCTCACTACTTGAACGTTCACTTGGCACCACATCTGCCAATACGAAGTGAAATACTACAGCACAGAACCCAAATAACTTTGGTGCCAAAATGATTAGTATTTTTTTCAAATCTTCAAAGGCCGGCATCGATTAACACTTAATAAGTCCATCCAGCTCGTCGCGAGCAAGACAGACGAATACAATAACCTGTCAAGTCACTAGACGTAACTATGGCGGTGAACTTTGTCGGAAACTAGACTTGCGTTAATTAGCGCCAGATTTTTATTTTTAATTATTTAATGAATTACTCCCGGTGTTTTAACTGAGAGAGAGAGAGAGAGAGAGAGTCCACCAATAAATCCTAAAACCTAATCTTTTAAAATCGAAGAAATCCCGAGCTACTGAAACGACAGGGTGGGCGTGGCAGAGGTTCTGAGCTGCCCAAACTCGCAAACGCGATGAAAGTCTAATTAAAAAGTTTTCCCTCCTCATTTCTGATAAAAGAAACCACAGAGACTCCACTAATGCCCAAAAAGCTCGTGTTTAACGTAGTGCTTCCGCCGCTTTTGTGTAAAAGTTCCCGACACTATCACATACTATGTAGCATCTATGGATCCTACCCACCGAGAAACTGGTGCAAAATTGAGGCTATACACAAGCATCCCTTTGTACTTTATGTGACCATCATTGAAAGTGTAATGCTACTACTGCAATCACCTCAAAGTGGTCGTTTTAAATACTGCCCAGAGCATGGATTCATAACCACTCCTTTAAATAATAAGAAATTTAATTTGGGTCCCACTTGAAGCCTTTATTGTCCGCCACCTGGTATAGGCAGGCGATGGACCCGTGATCACGGCTGTTCCCCTATTTAAGTAAGTTCGTGATGATTCAGTCACCTTAACTACAGATTGGATAGATAAATTAAGTTACGAATTGGGTGATACTGGGTCTGCGAGTACTTAGCAGTTGATTACCGATGTTGCCCAAATTCAGTAGCTGCAAATAGACCCTCATTTTCGTGGAATTTTAGACACCGATAATGACATTTAAGGGCCGTGTCGTCTCAAGCCTTGCTATCAGATTTCCATCAGCTGATATTATTATTTTAAACTTCAGTTATCGTACTTTAAAAATTTAGGGACTATAGTAGATAGAATAGCAAGCAAAATTATTAAAATAATATTATACATCTACAAGAAGGATTTGTTTGAGGGTAGAAGTGCGAACCACCTCCTCCTCAGCAGGGAGTCTGTGAATGCCTTCCATCGCCTTGATTATGGCAAAAGGCCTCAAGGATTTCACTGGGCTCTGTGCATTCAGGACTTCGTGGTTTCCTAATGGTCACATTACTAACAAAACTGACGAAAGTCTATCATAGTTAGTTTTGATATCCCACTTATATTTTCAAGTTACGGAATTATCCTTCTAAGCAACAGAAAGCTGTGCTATAAAATTTGTCATGAAGATTGAAAGCAGATCAGAAAATATATCATCACAGTGACAGAGAATTGTTCAGAAGTTGAAGAAAACCCTTTTCACATGGAGCCAATAATAAAACATTGTACCACTTTCATGGGTCTACCAAGTCATATATACAGTTGCTTACGTAACGGATTGGATGTCGCTTTAGCTCAAGGGTCTTTTTAGGGTTTTTTAACGTCAGATTTTTATTGCCATGATATGTATCATGCCAATGAAAATCTTGACATGATGATCATAGAGGCGAGGTCAGATGGAAATGAAAAACACAAGAGACCAAGAAGGATTGACAAAGAAATGTTCGTTTATCAACCAAAAAGCCTTCCTTTGAAATCGTCACAGGTTGTTTCAACCAGTGAAGAAGTTCTGTTGTCTACAACGTCGAAACTGGACACTATGGAAGGAAGGATGCCACCAGGAGCTCTTTGGGCCAAGGTTTTACTGGAAAATTCGTGTGTGTGTGTGTGTGTGTGTGTGTGTGCAGTAGAAGCACAAAATAACCTTGATTTTTAGAATGAGATACTTTGTACTTGTAGCTGGAACGGGAATGCATTCATTTCAATAGGCTAAAATGATACATTTAAAAACCAGTGGACATTCCCGTAGCCTTACGACTTTCTTTAAAAGAGAGAGAGAGAGACCCACAACGGTCAACTTATAATCAGGTCTGTTGTCAATCCGAACGAAAGAACTTAGACTGATTCCGTTCACAGTCTCTGATCACCAATTTCGTTGTCAAAAATTAGGAAAACATTGATATATCAGAAAATTCATCTTGATCCATCATTTTCAAACTCCACTTTTCAATTTGGGAAGTTTGAACAGATTCGATCCAAATCATTGGTTAACCACACTAAGCTTTCATCCCCTTTCAACGCCTATAAAACCACTGAAAGAGAGAGAGAGATGAGATGAGAGAGAGAGAGAGAGACGAGAGAGAGAATGCGGACCCACAGCTGTAAGCAAACTACCTTCAAACTCCCTGTTCTTCAGACCAGAATCCTTTTCTGCTTGCATTTCCTAAGCTCTTGTTTGTAAAGACCACCGCCCACCTTGCTTCTTAGACCTACTCTGAGCCAATCTACTGTCAGGGAAGGAATGGTTTTGGCCAATCTTTCTACACGATCTCCCATTGGCTGGTGACCCAATTTTCACAAGGTATGTACTACTATATGTAAGGCGACCATTCTCCTTCAATAGCTAGCATACATATGAATAGTTCACGAAATGAGATGCCAGTAAATAAATGGATAATTGTAAAATGCTCATTTCCACACAACACACACACACACACACACACACACACACACACACACACACACACACACACACACATATATATATATATATATATATATATATATCATTCGAGCTACAAATGTCCTTTAATATCTAATTTGCTCTACCTCGGAATTGATATATTTTCATATATGTACCGAAGGGGAATTTTTAGTTGATAATAATTTCGTCCCCTCATGGGATCGAACCACCGTCAAGTCGGACGGGAACGAAATCAGGACGGCCTAATGGCGCTATCTAGTCGGCCAACAGAGAGCCTTTTATATATATATATATATATATATATATATATATATATATATATATATATATATATATATATATATATATATATACGAATGGCGATTCTTAAGCATCAGTATTATAACCTGATGATTTTATGACAAAATTAGAGAGAGAGAGAGAGAACTTCACGCATCTCGTGAGGTCCAATGGGTGGTCTTTGTCTGTACCTAAATTAAGTCGAGATGTTCCAGGTATTCAAAACAAAATTTTTGTGGAAAACGTCGGCTCTGGCTCTTTGAAAATGTCGCCTCTCTCTCTCTCTCTCTCTGATCTCTCTCTCTCTCTCTCTCTCTCTCTCTCTCTGACATCTCTCTCTCTCTCTCTCTCTCTCTCTAACAGCTGAGCACTCTCTCTCTCTCTCTTCTCTAACAGCTGTGAAATAAATCCGAGGTTTTGTATTTTTATTTATATTTCTTCCAATCAGCTCACTGTTGTAGGCCACAGATAAGACGGGGAGGGGGGCGGAGAGAGACAGAAGAGAGACTTAATGAATTTAACTTACCAAAAAATACAACTGTATAATAAAGTTAGTGCCCCTTGAACTACTTGTAACTTATAGTAATAGTATATAAATGATTCATTCAAGATATATTCTTTAAATAAATACTTACCTCTCCATTACATAGAATTTCCTAAAAGCTATGTATTGGAGAGGGAAGTGAGAGACGAAGTGTAGGTACGTTACGTTAGGGGGGGAGGGGGGGGGTGGGTGCGTACACACACGCGTGTACGTATCTGTGTGCGAACGTGCACCGAGCAGCTGACTAGAGCAGTGGGGGGGGGGGGGGGGGGGGCGCGTAAGAAGTAGTATTAGCTCGGTAGGGCAGCAGTCTTGCCAAATTGGGCTACAAATCGCAAGAACAACATCAACAAAGCAGTTTGTAGGCTTACTCCCCGAGTAAGCGACAACAGCAACAACAAAGTAGTTTCTAGGCTTACTCCCCGAGTAAGCGAAAAAAACGACAAGATCAACAACAACAACAGCAGTAGTTTTTAGGCTTACTCCCCAAGTTAAGGGGTATTTTGTCTATAGGTCTAAAGAGCCTCAATAATTAAGGAGACACTCATAAACCGTAGGTGAGGACTTAGAGGTTAACCAAGTGTTTGTCTTTGTAAAATGGATCGTTCTCTCTCTCTCTCTCTCTCTCTCTCTGCTTATAACCATCGTATCAGCGTTTGATCTCCAAGCCAGGGATACTTCTCTTAACGATCTAGTGAGCCCCTATCGACCATGAGATTGATTGTTGGTTCATGGTTGTGGGTCGTACCTGGTTTTGGGGAGAGAGAGAGAAAGTACATTTCAGTAGGGAAATATTTTAGTTTTAAAAAAATAGACACCTATTAAAATTAGCATATCCGTGAATGAGCACAATAAACAGCCAATATACACCAGCATAATAAAACGGGCCCCTGAGTGAGCATAAAAAACGGGCCCCTGAGTGAGCATAATGAAAACGGGCCCCTGAGTGAGCATAATGAAAAACAGGGCCCCTAAGTGTGCATAATAAACTCCGACCACTGAATGAGCGTAATAAACATAAAGTAAATAAGATTTTAAAGAAGTCAAAAGTCGAAAAGGGGCGATGACGTCGCTTATGCAATACAACAAGAGAACATTTTGCTCATAACTAAAGTCTCTCACAAGTCGGCAGTCAGTACTACTCAACGAAAATGGCACTGGATTGATTAAAAGAGGTGGGGGGAGAGGGAGAGGGAGGGGAAGATGAAGTGGGGAGGCATACCGAGTGTGCCAATGCACATTGAGAAGTGGAAATCTATTAATGTCAAATCCTATAACAGAGTTGATGAGGAGCGTGAACGCAACCTGATGCTAGTAAGTATCAGGAGCAAAGCGTACACAGACGAGAGAAGTTGATAATGAATAAATGCGCATTTGATAGTGAAGAGGAAATGGAGGAAAGGTTGAATAAGCCAATTTGCTACAAACCGGAAATGGGCGTCCTCCTGGAAGCAGCTACTAAACTCTACGGGACAAGATGGAGCACAATGAATCCGACGCCACTTCATATAGAGATGATGACTTTCGTTATCTCTTTAATGGAGGAAAATAGTTCATCGATAATGATTGACACATCCTTACAGAACACCTTTCCTAGCTCTGATCAATTAAGATTCGAAACTTGTACTACAGATCATACTGCTATCTATCGATCACAACCAACAGACAATCTCCCAGAGGACGCCGAAGAGAAGTACCTGGGTTTATTCCAACCAGCCCAGAGAGAGAGAGAGAGAGAGAGAGAGAGAGAGAGAGAGAGAGAGAGAGAGAGTGACGAACGATTTGGTATATCACAGACATGTTATGATTTGGCCGGAGGAAGGAACGAAGGCAAGAATTCAACCTGCAGCACACCAGGAGAAACTCCGGTTGTTGGAATGAAAGAAAATAAATAAATAAATAAATAAATAAACACTCACCTGTAAGTAATGGGGAGGAACGGGATGTAGAAGACGCCGATATCTGAAAAATAACAATAGATGACATGTACGATCACGGCTTATGTAGTCTAATAATGCAGCTCTTTACAGCTACTTTTTGTTTTCGCATCGTACTACTGAACTCAGAAGTAGACAAATAAAGTGGAAATGTTTGACTCTCTTACTATTATAATTATGTACTGAAATACTTTCTGTTGGCAGCTGCGGGGAATAATATCGGCTTCAGAAGATGATATTATCAAGAAAACGTCAGAAAAGGCTTCTTCGTCCTGAAACCAAGACTGAAAATACTGGAACACACACAACGCTACTCAGAGAAGAGCAAGAAAAGATTAAACATTTAATTCACATGTATCAGTCAACATCAGTGCAATTATACGATTTAATTCTCGCACACACATACCGGTCTCAAGCACGGAAGGGAGAGAGAGAGAGAGAGAGAGAGAGAGAGCGAGAGACAAATTAATGTAGTGAGTTGAACTTCGACTAGACCTATATATCTACACAGGACGTGTACCAAAAATCGTTGATAACTATGACAAAGTGTGACTTCAATAACCATTTCTTATAATTATACAACATAAATGTTCACAAAAGTTCGTTTTTCCTGGGATTTGAAAGTACTAGTACACCGTTGTATAGTACTACCAACCTCCAGTTGTTTCAATCACTTGTAGTACATTTTTTCTAGTTCTGAACAAAGATTGTACTCACTCCAGTCTCATCTGATTCCGAACTTGATGTCCAAACCTTTTCTATACAAACACACACACACACACACACACACATATAGTACATATACATTAGAAAACCATTACGTCTACCGATATAGTATTTGATAACGGAGGATTTCCTTTCTAGTCTAAAGCAAAACCCCACCCCATAAACAACGTTGTAGCTTGATGTTCTATTTAATCGGGAAGCACAGAAACATTCAAGGAATGAAAGAGAGAGAGAGAGAGAGAGAGAGAGAGAGAGAGAGAGAGAGAGAGAATCCCAAATAATACTGCTCATGCCAGATGTACTGTACAAGACTCAGCTTTAGTCTACAGTAGCCTACTATGGCAATCCAAAGTTTTGCATCGTAAGCATTATTATTATTCATTATTATTATTATTATTATTATTATTATTATTATTATTATTATTATTATTATTATTATTATTATTCGAAAGAAGCGAACGTTCTCATGAAACAAACCGAAATGCCATCATCAAGAGAGCATCTGTTATAATTTCACACATCATTCATCCCTGTAATATACAGCGCCTTTTTCGCAGCATGGTGTTAAGTCAGAAGATTCACCCCTATTACTATTAATAGAACAACAATTGTCTCCCCTTCCCTTGTGCACAACGATCACCGCCTATTCCCTGCTAATCTTTAACTGCAGAATTGTGGATGGGGAACCCCCCGGACCCCCCCCCCCCAACCCCCACCTTCAGTCTGTACAGAGTAGGTACTACGCCATGACTCCCGTTCCTGGATGTGACTCAAGGCTTCTTTCTCCTTTACAAGAACTCTTTCCCTGCACGTGCTACGTTCTACTCTATAATAGGCCTTCCTTCGTCTCCTCCTCCTCCTCCCTTCTCCGCCTCCTCCTCCTTCTCCTCCCTCCTCCTAATCCAATTTTCCAGAATGTTTCTGTTCCATCCATCATTTCACCCAACTTGACCCTTTCACCTTTTGCATCTAATATCCCTCACCCCCCCCCCACCCCCACCTAACACTTCGCAGTCACCCCTTCAGTTGTTCTGTAGCGACACGCAGCAAATGATACATTGTATACATTTATACATTCACGTTCAACATTCGCATTTCGCTTCCTTAAATGAAAACTGCTGCAGGATCTCCTTCGTTCTTCACCAACACCTTATGGCGGTTTCCGCTAAAAGTTTACCCTCTCTCCTCAATCTTTTTAACCCACCCAGCTGCTGCTGCTGCTGCCTTTCCTGCTTCGCATATTCTGCGGCTCATCTCATCTTTTCTGTCATCCTCCTCCCATCATCCGTTCGATATAATTCCCTTTCTCTGGCATATTTCAGTTCGTACGGTAAATACAACTAATAATATACTAGTTGTTGTTCTTGTTGCCGTTGTAGCAACAGCAGTTAAAGAACACATTTCCTGAAATCAAGTGTAACTCAAAAACAAAAATCAACGCTGAAACAACAGGCTGAGAGAGACTAGAAATACGAGGAAGAAAACAGCAGTAACTAACTAACTGTGGAAAGGAATGAAACAAAATTCATAAGTTGCAAGAGAGAGAGAGAGAGGAGGAGAGAGAGAGGAGAGACGAGAGAGAGAGAGAGAAGAGAGAGAGAGAGAGAGAGGGGGGGGGGAGCGTTCCTTAGCCGCCAAGACCAGCTAAGTACTACTTCAGTACTTGTAAGTAAAAGAGCATCGCTCTCTCTCTCTCTCTCTCCTCTCTCTCTCTCTCTCTCTCTCCATACATGCTAACAGGAGTTTTGACTTTCTCATGTAAATACACAGTTATCATGTGAAAGAGAGAAGAAGAAAGATGGTGAAGAGAGAGAGAGAGAAGAGAAAGAGTGAGAGTTATGAAAACTAAAATCATCCCATGGAAAGCAAGGCACTCGAATTACATTTTATGGGAACCATTTAACCGGATATTATAGCAACTGAGGGGTGGGAAGGTGGTGCTTTTACTTAGGGTTCGTGCTCTCTCTCTCTCTCTCTCTCTCTCTCTCTCTCCCACCCAATCCCCCGTAGGTTGGTTATATAACAACATAACTAAATCATTATTCAACACCTCCTGCAGGAAGGTACATCCATCCTTCTGGCCAATGAATATAACAGGACAAATTTGGAAGCGGATCCAAATCATGGAGAGAGAGAGAGAGAGAGAGAGAGAGAGAGAGAGAGAGACTTACGGTCCTTCACGTCACAACTTTTTGGTCTTGACTCCCACTGCATTCACCCCTCCCCCCACCCCTGCCCCATAAACCCTTTGTATATTTATACACAATTTTGGGGGACCACAGTGTTATGATAATCGAGATTTTCGGGTGGGGTGGGTGACCAAATGAAATGCAAAGGCGCACCCTGTCCTTCTTGGGGCAAAGCAATATCCATCCATTAACGGATGGAAAGGCATAGAAAATAATGCGTAGTTTAAAAATTAAAAATATGGCCTCATTTACCTAATCTTGCGAATTTGCTTCTGTCCCTAGACAGGCCGAGGAGGTCCCCAGCAGGCAGTTTGGGGGGGAAGGGGAAAGGGGGGGGGGGGAGGCTGGCAGAGGAGAAAAGACTCCAGAACAGCACATTTCAAAATCTATTCCTGGATTTGGGGATGGTGCATGTTGGGTGTTTTAGTGTTGCCACGCCGCCCACCGTCCCCCCCCCCCACACTCCTCAAACAACTTTTCCTTTGCATCAGGCGCCTCACACAGATGGTAGAAGAACCCTCTCTCACCCCCCCCCCCCCCCAACTGAACAGTAGGTCCTGTGGCTGGAGATCATCCCCCCAAAAAAGCTCGACCTTTAGTACCACATATTCTGCTGTTTTCCACCTATAGCTATATCCGGCCACAAAAACGCTTCCATTGGGCCTTCATCCTCTGAACTCAATAGTCAATACAGGCGTCATATTATTCTCGTCATTATCGATTCACTTCAAGGGAAACGTCCACCCACCAGTAAGACTCTCACTGACGTATACAAAGTTGGTTGCTGCATCAGACTTGCTGGTCGGTTGAACTTACGTGTAGACTAAATTGTCTCTCTCTCTCTCTCTCTATGGTAATGCTTTATAACGGCCCTCCAGAAAATATGATATGAGCTGGTTCAATTCATTGTGTAATAATAGTATTATCGGTAAGGAAACATTAAGGGTGGGAATCTCTTTGCATTCAAAGCAATTCTCGACCATAATGAAGGTGGCGCATAGCTCTATAGTTCTTCCTGGATACATTCTGAACGACGGTCTGAGGAGGCAGGGAAATAAATGCGCATCATAATTATGTTTCTCGAGTAATGGGCGACTCTGGTTGCTATCGTCATTTAAGGAGAAGTTTACTTTGAATAATTGAATTTTGTAGTGTGGAGAGAGAGAGAGAGAGAGAGAGAGAGAGAGAGAGAGAGAGAGAGAGATTCAACTAGTTTTGTTAAGTCGGATAATCACCAACTATTATATATATGCATTTACAAAACCTACTTCAACGGAATCATTTCGATGGGAGGATATTACGGTATCCTCTCATATCTAGTCTAGATAAACAGACTATCCATTTGTTTGTACCATCCCCCCCCCTTTCTCTCTCTCTCTCTCTCTCTCTCTCTCTCTCTCTCTCTCTCTCTCTCTCTCTCTCTCTCTCCTTACAGTTTCTTATACGTAAATAAGCGCCATTGTCGAATGAAAGTTTTCATTGGTAAACGTATCCCAAAATTATTCGTAATTGCCCTGTTATAAAAGAACTTCGTAACTGAAGAAAAAGTCTAGGAAGGTAGTCAGGAAACTGTCAACTGTATCAAAACAGGCTAAAAGTAAGTATATCTTAGTTCAAGCAGACCACTGAGCTGATTAACAGCTCTCGTAGGGCTGGCCCGAAGGACAAGTATCTTTACCTGGCTAAGAACCAATTGGTTACCTACACCTTTTTGTGGAAGCCGAACCACATTATATAGAGAAATGAGTTTCTAATCACCAGAAATAAATTCCTCTGATTCAACGCTGGCAGAGCTGGGAATCGAACTCGGATTACGGAATCGGTAGGCGAGTACGTAAACCACCTTCAGAGCAGGAGGCGAATAAACACTCTGCGACTTTTATATAATATACAGCACACTCCGAATTCAGGTTGGGTCGATCTCTCATTTAGACTGTGACCTCTACCTCCTCCTTTATATTTATGACTCGGATTCACCATGCTATCATTTTGTTCATCTTATTAAAACATTAAAATGTAAAACCAGACACTATCATCCAGGAGAGAGAGAGAACAAACAGCGACATCGAATCCTCATCCATCTACTCTCTCTCTCTTTCTGTTCACGCTTGGAAGTTTTGTTAACACTGGTCGATATGATTGAACTAAGGTTCGGAATCTACTACATTAAGCGGGCTGAGAGAGAGAGAGAGGCTGTGGGTTTTTGAAATGGATGCGAAGGACCTAACTTTTAGTTAAACTGTCAGGTGATGCTTCTTCGTTTGCGAGTGACAGGAGAGAAGGAAGTCTCTCTCTCTCTCTCCTCTCTCTCTCTCTCTCTGATATTTTGTAAAGGATGCTCTTTTTTTCCAAATTGGTATGGGCTCCATTTCATATGGAAATGAGATCCTTCAACGGCTCAAGTGCCGTTTCCTTGAAGGGTCTTGAGGACTCTTTGGAAGGATCAAGTTGAAACTCCTCAGGATGCCGTAGCATTTTAATGCTAAGTATTCTTACCCGCCACGTATCCAGTAACAATTTTCATTGACTTCTTATTTCAAAAGTCTCCTCGTATTCGTTTTGTATTTTTTTTGGCTATTCTTGGAAGGATGCTTCCACACTGCAGTGAAACATGTCACAAACATACATCTGCAACATGTCACAAGCATGTTTGGAAATATGTCAGCGACCGTAAGCTAAGAACTAATCTTTGGACAATATTGGATAATCGTATGAAGCTCCTGTAAGGCTGAATAAGAGTTGAATACAAGTCGTTTAATTGTATTTAACTTGTCAGTGATATGTATGCAATAAGTTACCGACATGTTTATGACATGTTTTAATGTAGAGTAGGCGCAACTGGAGAAAATTGGTGGAGTATTTGATAGAACAGTACAGCCCTGTTTGATGCCTGTCTGTTGCTTTGAATTGTCTGCAGATACAGTTTTGAATGAACCCAACCCCGATGAAGATCTCTCTCTTCAGTCCTCCATTTCCTCTCTTTTGGCATCTGTTTCCGAACTCATAATAATTATCATCCCTTCCCCTGGTCGGATTCGACCCCACACGGGAAGAGACAGTTAGATTACAGGTAATCATGCCGTCAGTAGCTTCCATTCGGCCCCAAGCTGCAACCCCTTTCATTCCTTTGACTGTACCTCCGTTCATATTCTCTTCTTCCCTCTTAATTTCCTTGAGATTCTCCTACATTTGTTGCATAGTGAAGCTGTGAGGTTCTCCTGTTTAAGTAAACCTTTTTAATCTCGGTTTCCCTTTCAGCATTGTATGACCCCATAGGTTCCAGCGTTTGGCCTTCGTAGGAATGTGAAAAGTAGATTTCAGTACTCTGTGATTGTTTATTTGCATCTGTAGTTTACAATCACAGTTTGCTCTTGAGATTTGGCTTGAAAATGTTATATCAAAAGGAGATTCTTTTGAAGACAAAAAGTATTCACTGAAAAAAGGCATGATTTTTATGCAATGAACATTCAGTATTGATTTTTTATTTATATTTCCGTTCCTAAAAAGTAATCTCTTCTTTCTGTATTTCCTGTTATCTTCTCTTCTGTTACTTCTTTCAGTTTTTGCACCGTATTCTTTGGAAGCTTCGCTTTTCATTTCAATTCAGTGGCCACTGTGAGATGGTTCCATATGACATATAGGGTTCATTTTCGGAATAGTAATAATAATAATAATAATAATAATAATAATACTAATAATAATAATAATGATAAGTATTATTATTATTATTATTATTATTATATATATTATTATTATTATTATTATTATTATTATTATTATTATTATTATTATTATTATTATTATATTATTATTATTATTATTATGAATCTAATAACTTATCAGGAACAGCTGAAATTATAGGCCTGCATGTATTTATAAACTTCAGTGCCAGGGATAGTCTCGAGAAATAGTCCCCTTTTTAGTAGCTGTTAAAGATAATTATAAACTAAGCGGGATTTCAAGAGATACTTATCAGTTCCCAGTGACTTCTCTCTTTCCCAACTTGTATTTTAACTGACCAGGTAAATGTGACTGACCAGTAAGCTTTGAATAAAGCTAACACACCCCTCCCCCTCCCCCTCCTCCTCCTCCTCCTCCTCCTCCTCCTCCTCCTCCTCCTCCTCCTCCTCCCCACAAATGGTCCTAAGACGAATACCCCGAGGGAGGCGTCCTTTGCTCTCTGTAAACGTGGGCGAGAACTGCTCCAACTTCTTAAGAAGGAATTATTCCGTCCAAAGTCTTCATGAAGAAGTTGATTCCCTCGTCTCTGTAAAGCTTATAAACTTCGCTCCCTTTTTTTTTCTTTGTTACTTAAGTACATGTGTGTTTATCTATCGTTAATATAGATACAAACACTCGGGGGACATTTGCAGAATTAAACATTTTCTTTACATCCATTCCCATTCCATTCTTCGGTCTTGTTTTTTTACCCTCTCAATTATTATTTTCTTGTTTCTCTTTTCTCGCTGCCCAACCACTCCAACTCCCTCTTTTCACTGCCTAGAATGCTGACTGGACGGAAGTGCCCACCCAGTCACTGCTTCTAGGCTGGGAGCCTCAATATTATGAATGAACTGTGAGTTTATTTAGGAGCTCTCTTTAGTGTGAATTTTTTTTTAATGCTTGCGAATGAAATGAAGAAATGTTATAGAAGAAGGAAAATCAGGGAATACCCTTGTAATTCAAAGGTATTTACGGCCTTTTGTTTTTCAATTACCAAAGATATGTTTTTCGGTGTTATTGATTGATGCCAGTACCAAGGAAAAATCCTTTTTTCATGAACTGAAACAGATGGGTCTTTATTGGTTACCACCTGTTGTATATACTGTATAATGTAACAGTTTCTTCGTCACAAACTAATTTATCCGCGTTTTGTTACCCCTCTGGAAATTGCTGTAAGAAAACAAAGGACGTCCTTATATTGTCCGACTACTGCAACTCAATTTTTGTATTTTCTTATTTTCTGAATATTTTTGGCATCTTTCTGTAGTCATTCAGTATTTTTTATAACATTTGTGCATGAAAGTAAGGGATTGTTTTTAATGATGTCTTTAAAGCATCTTTTGATTTGAAATATATTTAGAATCAGATGGTCACGCTTTAACAGAAACGCTTGTAGAGTTTGTGATAGTCACAAACGCCTCTTCTCGAATTCTTCTTCACACTTTTTGGATACGCTTGCCATTACAAAGCCCGAGATCCAAATGCAGGAATAGGAAGAAATCCTGGTGTCCGTAGCGGGATTCAAACCTCCATCCGTAATATCAGAACGAGAATGTGTTACCGACTGACCGCAGTTAGTCTGATGGCCTTACCCTGCCCAGACCCGAGTGAACCGATGAAAGCGAAAAATGAAGAAGAAAATAAAGCGACGAAGGCTAATGATGTCCCTGTTGGGTCAATAGAAAGAAGTGGGGGATATTTGAAAGACAGAGGAAAAACATGGACGAACAAAAAGACGACCAGGAAGAAACATGTCCTTTTAGATATGCTCTCTACACCAGCTCAATGGTCTGGTCTATACAACGATCCACCCTCTTGGCGTTACCTTTGCGACGCTGCCCTCCCCCCACCGTTCTTCCCAGCCTCCTGGGTTAGTAATGGCTGAAGACCAAAAGGAAGAAAGATTTGTTGCTGGAAAGAAGCATGTGTTTGTGTGTGTTGACAGAGAGAGAATAATGTTTTCCATTGGCTGTTGTCAGGCGGTGAAGTTTTTAATGATTCCCGGAACAGGGGCATTTTGACCGGTTTCATGTCCTCATCTCCCTTTTTGGAGAAGTGAGAAGGACGTCGCCTGTTAGTTTTATCTCCAGTGGAGTCTTCATTAGTTTTCGTCAGATGCTGTGACACAACTGGATGGAAAAGTGTTATGAAAAAATCAAGTCTTAAAACAGGAGAATATTTGGTTCTGTAACACGTATGGAAGGTGCAAATGAGTCTACAATTTATAATGGTGGAAGTTCTCAAAATATACTCAAAAAATATTTCGTTTTCTGTCAGTTGGAATCGCAATTTGTCTTTTCGTTTTATTTAGTTTTTTGTTGAAACCTCTTGATGCGATGTCTATCTCGTGAGCTCCAGGGAAAGACTGTCTAAGCTCCGTTGTTCTCCGTAGAAGACGATAAGTACTTTCAGTGTACCTAAAGCGGTACACTGTAGGCATTACTTGAGGATCTTTGCAGCGTTGCAACCTTAGGCCCCTAGTTGCTACCTCTTTCATTCCTTTTGTTGTACCTCCGTTCCTATTCTCTTCCTTCCATATTTCCTCATTCCTCTCCTTGCAGTTTTTTCAACATTATTTTCAGCCAACGCTTGGCCTTTGACCGAAATGTTATATTCGAATTCATAGTTCCGTTGTTGGGATGTTTTTATAGAATCGTTTCACTGTGAACATTTCTCCAGAGGGAAAGCACTCCTTGGTTGGTCTTGTGGGGAGGAGCATTCTGCAGATTAAATTGAAGAGGTGTTTTTTGCAACGAGATAAATCAATCTATTTGTTTCCTTTCATAACTTGTTTATTTTAATGAAAATAAGGAGAAAAGCCGCTAGAAATGAAAGTATCCTCATTTGGAGTCCCATTTTCTTTCAGAACTTGAGTATAGGTCAATATTTGATTGAGTCCATAGCGCAAGAAATTCCAGGCATTTTTCTCTCTCGTGACCAGACCCACAAGAGCTGTAGAACTTCTTTATTTCAGTTTTGTATCGATTCTGAATAGACGAATATCCAAAGCTTCCTCTTTTGTTTGCGTGACTGACAACTGTCATTAGTTTCGATGTTTGCGTTTCATTTTACGTGCGAGCGCTTGTTTTTCATTCGAATTCTGTCATTTACGTAAACTGGATACACAGACCTAACCTATTTTAGTATCAATACACCTTGTTTCTTTAATGGAAAAGACGGCACACCAACCATCCCGAGAGAGAGAGAGAGAGAGAGAGAGAGAGAGAGAGAGAGAGAGAGAGAGAGATTGATTGATTGATTGTGTATTATATCTGGTGTCACAACATCTGGGTAATTGACACCGAAATAAATTAAATATAAAAAAATTAAATTTTTGATAAACTTCATATAAAAGATCTATAAATATACTATATAAATTTTGTTCATATATATATTTCTTACATAGACAATCTATGTATAATTTACATTTGGTTAAGGAGGCCCGCCTCCCTCATAAAAATATATAACTGCTCTATATTACAATCCTTTCCAAGAATTGTAGCTAGGATAAAATTACCTACTCTGTCACGACCCCAAGACAGGAACCTATGTCTCAAATTCAAGAATCTGGGACATTCAACCAGCAAATGTCTCACAGTCAAGGGCACAGTACAGTTCTCGCAAAACGGAGGATTTTCACGAGACATCAAGAACCCATGGGTGAGTCTTGTATGTACAATCCTCAATCGGCACAACATCGTTTCTTGTCTCCTTGGCATATACGGATATGGCCAAGGAGACACTGATGACGTGATACTACGCATTTTTTGATTATTTAAAATATCCTCCCACTGGGACTGCCAACATTTTTTAACTCTCTGACCTACTAGAGGATACAAATCCCGATATGGTAGTAGGCATCTTGTGGGTTCTGGGGAGCTGACCGCAGACTTTGCAAGTTGGTCAGCTTTCTCATTCCCAGCCACCCCAACATGGGAAGGCACCCAACAGAACTTTATTTCTTTCCCTCTTCTTTTTAGTAAAAGCAGCCATTCCAATATATCTAAAATCAGAGGGTTTAAAGGGTTAAAAATTTCCAGTGACTGAAGAACACTTCTTGAGTCACAATATATAATAAAATTATTTCATTCCGGGGGGGGGGAATTAAAACTTCCTTTAAAGCTTTTAAAATTCCATATAATTCTGCTGTAAAAACGATGCAACAGATGATAAAAACCTGCCACTTCTCTACACTCAGGGAAGGCTACACCAAAGCCGACGCCAGCATCTGACTTTGAGCCATCCGTGAAAACTGCAATGGAGTCATCATGTTGCACGGAATGTTCTAAAAATATTGACCGCATGGCCTCACTGGACAATTCTGTCTTGGTAAAATTAAAATATCTACAAAATTTTACCTCTGGAAAGTTCCAGGGGGGACTAACTGAGTATTTTGCTGGTAAAATCTCGATTCTTGGCATATTTAATTCACGGACTATAGAATTTACTCTAAAAGCGAATGGATGAGGTTGCTTAGGGTGACTTTCATAAAACTGCCAATGCCTTTCATTTCTCATGCAAATGCTGATTAAAGACTTAGGTAGCCTCTGGAATCTATACCAGCTCCGAACCAGCAGACGTTTATAATGAAGATCCAGTGGCACCTCATCAGCATCTACAAGCATGCTCTCAGTGGGAGATGATTTAAATGCTCCGGTACACAACCGTATTCCTCCATGATGAATTGAGTTGAGCATTTTGAGGCTATTAGGCTTCGCAGAAGTGTACACCTCACACCCATAACTTAATTTTGAAAAGACCAAGGCTTTATATAGTCTCAACATCTGAGTTCGGTCTGCACCCCATGAAGTGTGAGAAACGACTTTCAGCAAATTCATTGCTTTCAAGCATTTTGCCTTAATATATTTCAGATGTGGAATCCAGGTCAGCTTGCTATCAAAAATCAAGCCAAGAAACCTTGTTTCACCAACACATGGAATTCTCTGCCTATGAATGAATAGATCTGGATCAGGGTGGATTCCCCTTATATGACAAAAGTGCATAGTTACTGTTTTACTAGCAGAAAATCTAAAACCATTAACCTCAGCCCACTTTACTATATTATCAATGCAGAGCTGAAGGCGGCGTTCGGCCACTGCCATCCTTGATGCTGCAAAGGAAATTGATAGGTCATCAACAAAAAGGGTATATGTTATATCTGGGGGAATTATTTTAGAAACCCCATTGATTACCAAGGCGAACAAGGTTACACTTAAAACACTTCCTTGTGGTACTCCTTCTTCCTGATTGAAACACATGACATTGTTGCTCCAACCTGAACCTGAAATATCCTATTTTTTAAAAAAGCCTTAATAAACAGGGGTAAATTGCCTCTCAAGTTACATTCATAAAGGACCCTCAAAATGCCATATCTCCATGTTGTATCATAAGCCTTCTCTAGGTCAAAGAAAACAGTGATGTGATGCTGCTTGTTGGCAAAAGCTTCACATATTGAAGATTCCATTCGTACCAATACATCAGTTGTGGAGTGCATACTCCGAAAACCACACTGAGCAGGCGACAGATATTTACCTCTTTCCAAGTACCACATCAATCGTGTGTTCACCATTTTTTCCATGATCTTACACAAACAAGATGTTAATGCAATAGGACGATAGTTTTCTGTCTTGAATGGATCTTTTCCAGGTTTCACAAATGGCAGTAATTTTAACTTCTCCAAAGCTTGGGAAGTTATGTTCTCGGTAAATTCTGTTAATTAGGCTTAATATGAAAAGTCTGGTATTTTCAGGGGTATGCTTTATCATTGAATATGTTATATCGTCCAGTCCAGGAGCGGATTCATTACATTTATTCAAGGCTGATTCAAATTCTCTAATAGTAAAAGGAGCATTGTATTGCTCATGTCTTAAGGTATTAAAATCAACTTCGACCTGTTCCATTATCCGTCTTTGAGCTGAATAGGGTCTATCATCATTTTTCTTCGCAACATTAGCAAAATGATTAGCAAACTCATTTGCCACTAACTGGGGGTCTGCTACCTCGCAACCATTGATCTTGATAACTGGAGGTTGACAAGGAGTGAACTTGCCTGCTATTTTTCTAACTCTCTTCCAAACTAGAGTCAGAGGAGTTTTTGAATTTAGTGAAGATATGAATATTGTCCAAGATTCTTTTCGTGCTTTTTTGATTTCCATGCGAAAATGAGCTCTCGCTTTTCGAAATTCTACACGATAATACTCACATTTTCGTCTGCGGTATCTGGTGAAGGCAGATCTCATAGTTCTATGAGTTTCCTGGCATTTACGTGTCCACCAAGGAACTGGTCGGCGGACAAATTTGCCCGAAGTCCTAGGTATAGATTGAAGACCAGCTGAGAACATTATTGTATTCAAAAAGTCAAGAGCGTCATCTACACAGGGAAAGTCATCAGCAGAGTCATCTATTGAGCTGTGCTCCTGGAATGTTGACCAATCAGCTTTACCAATGTTCCATTTGGGTAGCCTTGAAGATGGAGGACTTGATGCTACACTCACCACTATCGGAAAATGGTCACTGGTAAATCTATCATTTATAGTTCTCCAATTAAAGTCAATAAGACAGTCATCACTACATATAGATAAATCAATTGCTGATAACGTGCCCGTTTGAACATGAAAATGCGTAGACTCCCCAGAGTTGAGGATCCCCACATTTTCATTTTCTATGATGGAACCTAAGCACCTTCCTCTTTGATTGGTGATGATGTCACCCCAAAGAGGGTTTCTGCTATTCATATCTCCCAAAATAACAAAAGGACGTGGTAACTGTTGAATAAGAGAGAGAGAGAGAGAGAGAGAGAGAGAGAGAGGGAGAGTGTTTTCTATCCCTTATGCTTGGCTGGTCCCCGAATCTTAAAAGAATCGAAACAAACAACAAACAGGGACCGTGTTCTCCTTCTCATTGTTTGTGTTCCACCTGCTCGATGTTTCTTAAGCTTTCCTTCTTTTTTTTCCGGGAGATCGAAGCTAGATACCCTTCTGCTATGCTCTCTCTCTCTCTCTCTCTCTCTCTCTCTCTCTCTCTCTCTCTCGATTCCTACAAGTTGTCTTTACTTTTGCCATCACATCTCTCCTCCGTGTTGTATCACTGTTGATAAACAGAAGACATTTGAAAGGTACGTCCACGCCTCAATAAAACATGGCATATACATGTTTCCAACTTTTCACATACATATCACAGCCACATTGAATACAAGTCGACAACCGTACGTAGAGCACGAAATTTCGGCTATTGATGGAATATCGAAAAAAGCCCTGGTTCGAATTTCCAGTCAGTTGTTGACTTGTGTTCAGCCTGTTTGTGAAGTGTAGGCAATGAGACACTGACGTGTTTATGACATGTTTTACTGTGGTGTGGACGCTCCCTAAGACTGCAGCAGAGATGGAACACAGAAACTGTATTGGCTCAACAGAACATAACTTTCAAGTTGATAGGAAAACCATTTTGCAATAAAGCTGAGCTTGGGTGGTTAGACTTAGTTAACACTTGACCACACTTATGGCAAATTTTTAACACACTTTCAGGCCACATTTTGACTACACAGTTACATTTTTATGGACTACTTTTGGGAAACAATTTAGCACATTTGCATATGGACCACTTTGGGCAACACTTTTCCACACTTAATTAAGGATCCCTTTGCAAAACACTTAACCCACTTATGGGCCACTTTTAGGCTACGTTTTACCACACTTAAGGGCCAATTTTGGACAACTCTTCACAAAACCTACAACCCAATTTTAGGTAACACTGTACCCCAATTCTGGGTCACTTTTGGACATGAGCTCTTTCAGGCATAAGACCGCAATGAGGCTGTGTTATACCCAAGACTCTCTTCTCATCGGGGCCTTTGTAAGGGCCTCTCAACTGAAGGTGTTCCTTCTTCCATATCAAGTATACCTGCTTTGCCAGCCATGAAAGTTTATCATCCTCACTTGACCAAGCAAGTTGTTGGCCTCAACAAGAGAAGTGAGTAATTATCATACTGGGACGTAAAGCAAATAAATAAAAAAAATGAGAAATAATGAAGCTCTGTTGGGCTAATGTGATGAGCAAATTTGATCGTCATGTATTTTGATTTCAATTTCCATTTCATTGCCGTGTTGCCTCATTGGACGAGTAATCCTTCCTTGGTAATGGATCATTCGCCGTTAATCGTTGAATCTCTCTCTCTGTCTCTCTCGACAATATTTCAGTTAGCCCCGTCATTCTTCGTAACTTCACCGATTGCGTGTTACATGACTCGTCTAGTATATATGCGTACTCAGAGAGAGAAAGAGATTTATATTGAGTCACATGGTATGACGGACTGAGGCCAATTTCCATAGAACAAATATCTGGATGCAAATTAGACGCTGGACGTTCATGTGCATAATTGGGTTCTCCAGTGTGCATATTTATTGTGCATTGTTTATATTTTCGTGATTGACGTGACTGTAGCTATGGTTGAATAATTCCATCTTTTATTCCTCTAATAAAACAATTAATTGATAACAAGAACATCCATTTCAGAATGTCATTGATTTGTGGAGGTAGGTTCTGATAGGCCTATATAAAAGGTTCTTTTGGGCATGTGGTTTTTCTACAGTAGGAGGCTCTTGTGTTTGAATGGAGGTGGAATGTGTGGGAACCTCGATCTGCATAAAGTGGGAACTCTTCTCTTAAAAAACAAACAGGCTCTTAATTTTCCAGAAGTGGGGAACTCAGTCTATTGGCAACTTCTCTGAACAAAATGGGGACGTAGTCTTTGGAATCAAATTAGGAAATAGGAATTTACCTCTAAGAACACATTGGGAACTCAGTCTATCGAGTTTGATTGGAGTTCAATATTCTTGAGACACGTTAGGAAATCTGTAATAAGAATCAAGTGAAAATTAAACCTTGTGGGAAAACAGTGGGAACTCAGTTTTGGAATCAAGTGGGAATTCAACCATCGGGGAATACATTAGGAAAAGTCTTTGCAATCAAATGGAAAGTCATCCTTCCTGGAATAGAATGGGAATCCAGTCTTTTGGAACAGTTGGGATTCAATCTTCTGGGAACAGAGTGGGAACCCATTCTTGCGATAGATAAATGGCAACCCACTCTCGTAGCCAAGGTTTATGAACGTGTTCTCGTGGGGACAAACGGAAATTAAAAGCATAAATAACGGTTGGAAACTCAGTGTTTTGGAGTGTATGGGAACTCAGTCTCTTGGGAACAAAGCGGGAATGTTGAATAATAACCTGACCCTTATCAAGTGTATGAAGTGACTGTTTACATAGTAAGATAACAATGTATAGAGTGAAGGACAACATTGTATTATGAATAACATATCATTATATAGTGAATGAAAGCCATGTATACAGTGAAAAAGGTAACTAATACTTTGCATAGTGAATAACGTAGGTGCATTTAACCACAAGGCCTCAAATCAGTGGCAGACAACGTCACTCGTCCGAAAAGGGCGCGAAGTCCTATTTGCTGACTTGCCAGCCTTCACCCCCTACCATTCCCCCCGGTCACCCTTCCCCGCCTAGCTCTAGGCACCCCTCCTCTCCCCCCCCTTAACCCCCCCCCCCCACCCCCCCCCCCCCCCCCCCTCCCATCCCTCAGGCAGTTGTCTATCATCACCTCCACTCATAAAATGCAAATGTACTGGAGGCCATTCGAGCAATGGAATGAGTTCCAACAATGCCAGCGACACATCACATATGATCCCTGTGACGCTCTGTCTGTTTGTTTGTCTGTCTGTCTGACGATGGACCTGATTGTAGAATTTCGTCGAGGGAGATATTTACAGACGAATATTTGATCCTTAAGAAAAAAAAAAAAGTCACGAGTCTCACGACTGAGTTTTTCAGTACTTAAAGAGGTGGTATTGGGAATTATTCTCTCTCTCTCTCTCTCTCTCTCTCTCTCTCTCTCTCTCTCTCTCTCTCTCCCGCAATTTCAGGCCGTGATTCAGTACAGTCGATTGAACAACTTGTTTGTCCAGTGTCACGTTTTCCATCAATACCTAAAATGTGTTTATTTATTTATTTATTTTTCTTTTGCCACTGTGTCTGTATGAGATCATTTACCTTTATTTCCTTTGTATGGTTATTGATTTGTAGCTATTTTACAATTATGTTTTCCAAAATACACACACTATATTTTTACTGTAGTTTACAAAAGTGAAATATTAGAATAGATTAGAAATGTCTACTTACTCAAGTACTATATTCCTTGTTTTTTATGGCCAGACTTGGCTCAAAGCTTAGATCTTTTGTCTTTTAATTTGCTGCCGAGTCAGATTTTTTTTTTCTGAAATGTCACTTGCTAATTATTTTTTTAAGAGTTTAGAAAAATCTCCACTTCCTAAACAAATCCTGGTAAAGCTCTGAGATAAGGCTGCATTAAATTCGTTTATATAATAATTTTAAGAAGAGTTTAGAACAATGTTGAAATTTATGGTTCTATAACTCCAGACGTCCCGTATGGAGAAATTCTCCTCACATCGTAGGCTCAACTTAGACAAATGTTGACAGTTACGTCATACGGTTTGTAAAACATGTTTCTTTAAGTGAGGAAACTGAAGCCGTTTCTCCTTCCCTCTTTGTTCCTCCTCCTCCTCCTCCTCCTGTTTCTCTACTCATTATCAAAGAGGGAAGACGTCAAAATTAGCATGGCAAATGTCTTCTTCTTCTTGTGTCACCTCATTTATATGAGAACCAGCCTCCCTTTCTCTATTGAACAGTTGAAGTCTCCTATTTTCCGTGCATGAAGATGAAAGGTAAATGTCCGCGTAGCAGGGTGGTGCCATCATTCCTTTTACTGTACCTCCGTTTATATTCTCTTATTGCATCTTGCTTTCCACCCTCTCCTAACAATCGTTTCATAGTGCAGTTGCGAGGCCTTCCTCCTGTTACACCTTTCAAACATTTTCATTCTCAATTTCTCTTCCAGCAATGAATGACCTCATAGGTCCCAGCACTTGGCCTTGGGCCTCAATTTTGTATTGCATCTTATGTGGTCCGTAAATTAAAAAACAAAAAACAGGCCTTTCTGAAAACAGACGTGTTTGTTTCACAGCTTGTCCTGTCCTGGCAAAGAGGTTTCATATTCGCTCATGACTTACTGAGTGTTGGGTGCCTTGACTTCTTATTTAGAATCTTCTGTAGTTAGGAAGAAGCATGTTTTCATTTATGGTCATCCATTGCAACTGTTTTTATTTCCTTCGTTTGTTTCCCGTCAGTGCAAAACGCAGACTGCAACTGTCTTTATCTAGATCCCAAACGAAGTCCCAATTCCTGTAACCCCAACAGCAGAAAGCAAGCAGAGTAACCAACAAGCACACGCTCCTTTTCCTTCTCTCTCTTTCCATCGGGCAGATCTTCCAAAGAGTTGACCAATAGAAGTATCTTGTGCTTGATGAAAGCAGGATCTCATTGGGAGCCCCGAATGATTCTTCATCGGGGCTGGGCAGTGTTTGGATATGTCCCCACTTGATTTCAATACCTTTGCATAGAGATGAGAAGCTGCCACTGACTGATAAGCGATTTGTTTGGATGAGATACGATTTTTTTTTTCATAATTACCTGATTCAGTTGGTTTTCTCTCTCTCTCTCTCTCTCTCTCTCTCTCTCTCTCTCTCTCTCTCTTATATCTTGGTAGTTGTTTAACAAGGATGTTTATTAGATGGAGAGAGAGAGTTATAATTATTAATAATTTTGTATTGAAATGGAAGTATACGTGTTTATTAAAAGAAGCCTTATAGCTATAGTTGGGAAAAATAGTGTTTATCCCAATAAAGTTCATTAATGAACGAGATATTGTTTCAAGGGGCAATGAGACACTTTACATGAACCTTATGACTTGAATGAAAAATTCCAATGTCTGCACCTTTCCCTCTTGTCTGGTAGTGTTGATATTTTATTGACAGTAGTTAGATATTTGTATTCTGGACTAGAAGTGTCAATGTAGCCTTCCTTCCTTCACTTGCTACATTGGCCCTCAGGCCTCATTGTGACTTGTTACTCTCAGACCACTAAACCATTGAAGTCAATTTTGAAAGTGACACATTCCAGGATGTGACGGAGTATGAAATGAAAGGTGTTTGATGATTCAAAATTGATCATTATAGTAATTTCTCAAGTGTTGGCGGCCTTAGTTCAGCAATACTTGCAAATGTGGACTAAAATGATGATATTTGTTTTTGTTTCAGGTGAGTGACGAGTAGTAGGAGAACGTCTCCGCTAAGGGTAAGGAAATATTGTGATTCATTCCTGGTCATATTGACGACAGTTCTCCTAAAAATGAAAACAGATGATATTTTGGAAGCTTTCCAGTTGTTCTTGAATTCATTTATGTACATCTCCGGATAGATAGAAGTTCAGTGTGAATGACGGAAATGGAGAAGTTCACTCTCGACGTGGTTCGGAAGTCACGTAAAGCCGTTGGTCCCGTTGCCGAATAACCACTGGTTCCATGCAACGTAAAAAACACCATACAGACAAACAAACAAATACTATATATAGGGTAAGACGTTAGGTGCTAAATATAGGTTTGCTATTTGAACAGGAGAGAACCTTAATTAACACTTGAAGTGGCGTCTGTTATCACAGTTGAAACTTTCAAGACGATAGAAGTTAGGCTGCGTCCACGCTACAGCCAAACGTCATCAACAAGTCGCCAACTTATCAGACTGGTCAGCAGTTTATCACATGCATATCACCATAAGGTCAGCAACTTATGGCATACACATTTCAAACAGGATGACAAGTCAGCAACCGTCATTAGACGACGACACTGTTTGTGACGTCGTGTGTGATGAGTTTCCGACATATGTTGACGATATTTTTTACTGTATGTGGACGCACCCTTGGATGACAAACTGTCAGGTACCTTCTTCATTCACTGCATAGGTCAACAGAGGCATCAATGTGTTCTAGTCGAGTGTGCCAATCTCTGCCTAGATTCTCGCCCAGTTGAGCCTGGGGGCTGTCCTTTGGTTGGTGGCTAACACACATGAGGGCCATTATATATATATATATTATATATATATATATATATAGATATATTATATATATATATATATATATATATATGATATAGATATATATATATATATATATATATTATATAGATATATGAGATATAATACTTACTTATAATGTAATTTTGTAATGCAATTATGATTTTGGTAATACAATTAATTCCCCTCAGAAACTGTATCATGTAATAAAATAAAATGTATTTTTTGTGTTCAGATTCCCACATTTAAAGATAACATGCTTAAATAGTGAGAAATTTCATTTTTAAACATACATAAGGCAGAGAGAGGAAAAAAGTAGCGTAAGGCGCATACAGAGAGACTGCTTCCTCGAACAGAAATTGCTGTTACCCATCCACTTGAAAATAGATGAGTTTAAGCTCATTTTTTATCGTCCTAAGCGGCCCCGTGACGAACACAAGGGGTCCTATTCATCCAGGCAAACGCATGCGGCATCAGGTCCTTCGAGAATCTTCCCTACAACAATGTCGTTCCATGTTTACTTGCAATAATTAAAGATTCTATTGCTAGGGAAACCATTTAATATCTCTAATAAATTAACTCTTAGCTCTTTCAATTTGCCAAAAAAGGACTTATCGACTCTTAAGTAGTTAATTGTGAGTTGGAAAATTCCATAACATAACTGAGACCTTGTTTGCTCACCCAAGGGGCCCCATTTGCCCTGGTACGCCTTTTTTCACACCCATAGGACTAGGCATTCAATTCCGAGACTTAAATGCGTGTTTTAGGGAGTGTAGTCTCTCTCTCTCTCTCTCTCTCTCTCTCTCTCTCTCTCTCTCTTTCTCTCTCTCTCTCTGTTTCAACTAACGTATTCGTAACTCACGTTTATATATAAATTGGTCACTCAATATTGCTAGCTATTTTTTCTTTAGTAATATTTGTGTTGTTTGTGGAATCTGAGCATAGTATTATTATTATTATTATTTTTGTGAAGGCGCCCACCAAAGATTGTTGAAGACTGTAACAGGCCTTTTCTTTTTTAGTGAGAAGTTGCAACTGGTTGCAGGTATTTTACAAATGTTTTGAAGTGCACTTAGAGGTTTTATTTTACAGCGTTTGGATAAAATTATTATTTTCATTCATTTTTCTTTTGCTTTGTTCTTTTGACATGTCCATTTTATATGCTTAATGTTTGAACTGTCAATGCTTTAGTGCTTTCATATTATGCATTGTGTTTTTGAATGCATTCTCTTATTTTGTTTAATTAGTTTGAATTATTTTGATTGTATAATTGTTTGAATGTGACACTTGTGAATTAACTTGTATTTATTATATTTCATTTCAAATTTGATTTTTCTTCAACTTCCTTTCTAATTTTGAGCACAAATTTCAACTTTTCCATATCCTTGAAATAATAATTGGCGCAAACCACCACTAATCTTCCACGTCTGTGATTCACATGAGAAGAATTTTGCGGGATATTGAGGGGGCAAATCAACGTCACCAAGTTACGTTTACAGACTTGATCAGTCGTCGACAGTCGACTTTTGGTTTTGAAGTGATTGTCAAGATCCAGGGTTGCCAAGTCTCATGGCTCCTCTTCTGCCAAATTTGATCAGAATTTCTACTAAACCAAGAATTTCACTGCCAAATCCCTATAAAATCTCATACTTCGTACAGTTGGAAAATAAATAGCAAAATCTACTCATCGAATGGTTCTATAACGCCCTTACTATGCTTTTCGTTTTTTCATAATGAACACGTCTAGGTCCAAGTATGAAGGATTTGTACTAGGGAGAATTTCCCTCGGAAATTTTTGCCAAATTTGATGACTTAATAGGAAAAAAGTCTATACTAACGAATATATGTATTTGTTGAATCTTATTTCCTTTGTGACTGCCAGTTTTGCGCCGTAATTGCTAACTTACCAAATCATTGTTTTTCTCTTCCAAATAGTCATTTCACCGCCAAAAATCGCCAAATGTTGCGGTGAAAACTGCCCGTTGGTAACCTGTAATGTCAACAAACTTTGTCTTATATCTCGTTACTTATAAGGACAGTAAATAGCATGAGATTGTTTACATTCCATTTATACCTATTCACTTGCTCGTTCTTTTATATACTTTTTACCTTAAATAATTTTCTTCGACCTTATTTGTATTTACTGGGAAATAAATACAGCAAAAGAGAACATTTAACCAAACGGCTTCGAAAAACGTCCTTATCAATCCAAGTCACTTCCACAAAGGGTTACCTTCCTCAATTCAAAAGGGTTTTGGTAGTAGAGTTCTCCCATTAATTGTAATGGAGTTGGAACACGAATTATTTTATAAGATTCCATTTTATATGGAATTTTTTAGCTAGTTACTTGCAAATTCCTTATTATAAATTTTGGTATTATCAACAACACACGAAGTCTTCGGTAAAATTCGAAGTTACCCCCATGCAGACTGGAGAGAGAGAGAGAGAGAGAGAGAGAGAGAGAGAGAGAGAGAGAAACTCAAAAATGTCCGTGAGAGAATAATTATTAATTTTGATAATGTTTTGGCAATCAACTGTAAGGGGGAGAAATTGCGTTTCATAGTGTCCGATTCTCTCTCTCTCTCTCTCTCTCTCTCTCTCTCTCTCTCAGGACAAAGCTGAGGAAAGTGACCATACATAAAGAAAGACCCAAGGGAATAGGGAACCAGAGCACTCGGCCAATCGCTCAATTTTGGGAGGAACCAGTTAAGCCACTTTCCTGAAGAAGAAGGACTCACAAAAGGGCTTCCTTGGGACGCCCTGGGCTTCAGGGACTTCCCCAAAAGTTAAGAGTCCCACTGTTAGGATTTCTTGTGGTCCAGTGGTTATACTGATTATACGTAATACTAAGCATCAGATGGTCCAAAAGGAAGATTTATTTTTGTGGAAATGGTGTGGTGCTAAGTTTTACTACTGAGGAGAGAAGAGAGAGAGAGGAGAGAGAAGAGAGAGAGAGAGAGATAGGAGAGAGAGAGAGATGAGAGAGAGAGAGAGAAATAATCGGACACTAAGGATGATAGATGCCAGACTGAGAGAAGAAGTACAAATAGGTAAAGAGCAGATGGGATTTATGAAGGGAAGGGGAACAACAGATGGTATATTTTGTCTGAGGCAACTAATGGATAAATTTGGGGAAAGGCAAAGGGACCTACATATGGTATTCATTGACCTTGAAAAGGCATATGACCGAGTCCCGAGACAAGAGGTATGGAGGAGTCTGAGGGAGAAGATGGTGCCAGAGAAGTACGTGCGATTGATACAAGAGATGTACCGGAATGTATTTACCAGAGTGAGGAGCAGTGTTGGGGAGATAGAGGGTTTTGAGGTGAGAGTAGGATTACACCAGGGGTCGGCTCTGAGCCATTTATCTTTAACATAGTGATGGATGTTATAATGAGGAAGTAAGGGAGCCAGTACCATGGGAACATATTGTATGCAGATGATATTTTTCTGTGCGCAGAGAGCAGGAAGATCTGGAAGTGAGATTGGAAAGATGGAGTGTTACGGACCAATTCTTAAATACTTGAAAAGTTTACTGCCGCCAGATTCAGGCGCATAACATTTAATTTAATGTCCTTTTATCACATTATATTTATATAGCTTTAGCTGTAATAATAATGATCTTCAGCAGAAACATTAGAGTGGAATAATAAAACATACGAAACATTTTAAATAATTATTAACAAAAGAAAACCCAATAAACATAAACTTATTAATGAAAACGTTACAAAACAATCAAGTGAAAGTTACAATAGTTAACTAGGCAATGAAATTCTGAAAATTACAGTTTCTTAAACGGAGGTGAGGCAGTATTATATAATTAATAATACTGATCCAAATGATCAGGGGACACACGGGAACATCTGCAAGAGGGACAAATCACGTGGTTGCTACCAACAATCAACAACAGGGCTAACTTCCTCGTTGAGACTAATCCTCATTAACTATACATCGTCCGGGAATATATACCGTGCAAGTTCATTGAAGCATTCAGCTTCCACAAAGCGCGCTTTCTCCATAAATTCGCTACCCTCGTAGCCAACGATGCACGATTCCCAGGTCGACCACCGAAGTATAGCCAAAATCACGCTCGCAACACACAACTACTAGAACGTCCACCCTCTTCTACTGCAGAGTTCCGTGTCCCGCCTGAAGTATACACGCCTCCAACGTCACCTGCTGTAACAGTAATATTGACATATAATTAGGGAACTATGGTATTTGTAGAATAGGTAATAACCCAAAGCAGTAGTTTTGGAAAGAACTATTTCCTACAAACTATCACGGGATCGTAACACCCCCACCCTTAACAAAAAATCACATTGATTTTATGTAAAAGTGAATGCTAAGCAACGCAAAATAAAAAACCTTAGTAGCAATATAACCTGCAGATTTCTTTCCAAACCCTATCTCCGCAAAGAAAAAACAAAGTTGTACACAATAATTCCTTTACAATAGTCAAGTAAGTATATAATCTACAGACTAAACAAACAAAATAGGGAACCTTACAAAATTTCCAATAGAAAAGAAAGCAAATTAATTACATATACAAAGCAAATATGCGGAATAACAACATTACACTCTAGACAGGGCATCTGGTATTTTATTATCTTTCCCAGGAATGTGAATAATTTCCAAATTATAATCCTGCAAAAACATTGCCCAGCGGGTAAGTCTACGATTTTTATTATTGAACTGCTGGATGTATTTCAGTGGATTGTGATCTGTATATACTATAACTTTACCACTCTGAGCACTAATATATGCCTCGAAATGCAGAAGAGCTAATATAAGAGCAAGAGCATCTTTTTTCTATCACTGAATACTTAACCTGATGCTTGTTTAACTTCTTAGAAAAAATATGAAATCGGATGACTTACTCCATCCTCACAACACCTGCAGCAGAACAGCACCTACCCCTTGATCCGAGGCATCTACCGCAAGGCTAAAAGGAAGTTCAAAGTTTGGTGCCCTGAGAACAGGACAAGAAGTCAATACACATTTAACGATTTCAAATGATTCTTTACATTTGTCATCCCACACAAATTTGGAATGCTTTCTCAACAAGTTGGTTAAAGGTGCAACACATCTGAATAATTAGCAACGAAACGGCTGTAGTAACCAGCCATTCCAAGAATCTTTGCAATTCCTTCTTTGATGAAGGCACAGGGAATTCTTTGATCTTTGCAACATTAACCTCTTTAGGAAG